>NW_004797660.1:145465-147941 GCF_000002075.1 Aplysia californica
AACTAACTAACTAACTAACTAACTAACTAACTAACTAACTAACTAACTAACTAACAGTCTAACTAGCCTACTAACCTACTAACCTACTAACAAATTAGCTAACTAACTAACTAACTAACTAACTAACTAATTAAGTAACTAACTAACTAACTGACTAACTAACTAACTAACTAACTAACTAATTAAGTAACTAACTAACTAACTGACTAACTAACTAACTAACTAACTAACTAATTAAGTAACTAACTAACTAACTAACTAACTAACTAATTAAGTAACTAACTAACTAACTAACTAATAACTAATTAACTAATTAACTAACTAACTAACTAACTAACTAACCAACTAACAAACTAATTAAGTAACTAACTAACTAACTAATAACTAACTAATTAACTAATTAACTAACTAACTAATAACTAACTAATTAACTAACTAACCGACTAATTAACTAATTAACTAACTAACCGACTAATTAACTAACTAACCGACTAATTAACTAATTAATAAAAGAAAGAAACAGCACAGATGTTTCGAAGTAGTAAATACAAAAAAAAAACAAAGAGTAAAAAATAACAAAATCGGGGAAGAAATAAGAACTATGCTGGATGGACACACAGGTTGGAAGGAGGGGGGGGGGGGAGGGCTCTCGAGGCCAAGAGCTTAATGTGTTCGCCTCTCATTCAATAGGTCCCCGGGTTCAAATCCGGGTAGCGACAGAACGAATTTCTTCTCTAAAATTGCTTTCTTTCACCCCCTTTCCTGCACTCTAGCAATGTTCTATTGTCTGTTCTTGTCTCCACTTCCTGCCTCCGCCCCCTCATCTCCTGTGCCCCCTCCTCTGGGCTCCCTCACCTCCTGTGCCCCCTCCTCTGGGCTCCGGACTCTTTCTACAGCCTTCCTACAACTGCTTCTCCTTGGCTCTTTCCAACTGCTGTCTTTCAGCCACACCCCTGATCTTATGGTAGGAAAGATTTACACCTAGCCTTCTCGGACAAGGGTGAAACATTTCAGAGGTCCCGTATACAAGTTGCGCACGTGGAAAATCCCTTGGTGGTCCAAAATCAAAATGAGCAAGCTTCGGCCGCCTCCGTGCAATATTAAAAATTTCCTACCAACTGAAAATGTTTGCTGTGTCCTACGTGCTCATACGCGAGCGCCGTAAAACACTTACCAAGAAAATAAAAACAAACAAAAACAAACAAAAGAGGATAGGGCTTGAAGGATCCTCATCACCGGAAAGCCTGGTAGACACGTGCGGTATTGCTGCGCTCTATAGCGCTCCCCGTCAGTTCTTCCATGAATCTTCCTCTTCAGCTGTAACCGTTTTGCAACGTTCTGTGTCTTTTGTAACTGTGTACTTGTTTCGTGTCAGGATATACCATAATATATTTTTAAAAAACCCAATAAAACAAAACATAACAAAACAAAAACAGCACGGATCAAAACGAGACACAGAGATCCTTATTAAGAAAGAAAAAACAACAGGTCATCTTAAGATAGTGCCTTCTACCGACAGCAAAAAAGAAGTCGGTTGCCATTCGGATTTGTACCTTGATAATTTTTTCTAATATGTGGATCGGGGTCATGGTTAACAAGGTACGGGAAAGCTACATTTTAACCCACCACCTTCTCTTTAAGAATTTACTTGATCTAGTGCTTGTTTTTTCTTTTCTTTTTTTTTAAAAAAAAGTTTTAGTAGAGGTTTTACGGCGTTCGCAACTGCATAAGGTCATGTGAGCGGCAGAAGATTAGAGGTGTTACAAGAGAGTAACAAACATAAAAAAGAAGAAGGGGAGATTAGGACGATAGATGTTTTATAGAAAAGAAGAAGCAAATCACATCAGAGCACCCTCCAACCACCAACTCTTGTTTGTTTGAGTAAAGAGATGCACATCGACACAATGATGATCATTCAGTACTGGGAGGAAGTAAGACAGACAGGCAGACAGACAGACAGAAGCAAAAGAGAGGAAAGTAAAGAAGTACTCGTAGGACCTACCAGTGGTGTCCTCCAACCACCCACACAGACAGAAACAACAGAGGGGAAAGTAAAGAAGTAAGACCTACCAGTGGCACCCTCCAACCACACACACAGACAGACAGAAACAACAAAGGGGAAAGTAAAGAAGTAGGACCTACCAGTGGCGCCCTCCAACCACACACACAGACAGACAGAAATAATACGAGTACATTTAGATTGAATCTGTACAGCATGCATTATATATATATATATATATATATATATATATATATATGTATATATGTATATACATACACACACACACACCTTTTGAATCTGAGAATAAGCACTAGTGAGTATGAAAGAAAACAACAAAGAAGATACCGGGCGGACAGAATAATAAATAATAGGTGGAACGGAGAAAAAAGATAGGTGTGTGATTTATGTGCAAAAAAAAAGATGTCTACAATATTTTTTTTTTCGCTTTCTTTTATTTGATTATCACCCCCCCAC
>NW_004797660.1:150631-152006 GCF_000002075.1 Aplysia californica
GATGATGATGATGATGATGATGATGATGATGATGATGATGATGATGATGATGATGAATTGTGTCGACGGGGGCTGATATTACACCTAAATAAAAAGATCTAAGACCATCTTAGGAGCAGATGTAAAATGGCAAATAATTATTTACCACTTCAGAAAGATGACATTCAAAGTCACAAAAGCAGAGGGAAGGGAGGTACCACTGCTGCTGGGAAGATAACGTAGTTACAAAGGCTGGTTTTCTATTTGACAAAAAGACTTCTGTACCTAGCTAATGACCGTGGAAATGTAACGGCACGTACGTAACAAGGCAGGAGAGAAGAGAGAAGGGTTGGACTATGCACATTCTTGAATCTGCTGGTTGAACTATTTACAGTCCTGTGTCTGCTGGTTGAACTAACTACATTCTTACTTCTCCTAGTTGTACTATGTACATTCCAGTATCCGTTGGTTGGACTTGGTATAATCTCACACCAGTTAGTTGGACTATGTATTTTTAATATGTTTTTTGGGTAAATGTTTTACGGCGCTTGTAACTGCATAAGGTTATATTATGAGAGCGTGGGACACATTAAAACATTATCAGTTGATAGGAAACTTTGAATTTTGCTCGGATGGCGATGAAGCCTACTCTTTCTTTTTTGTCACGTTTCCTGAATTTAGTGCCCTTATTTGTCGGTTACGTAAAAATGTATTGACATAATACAAATTGTTATGTTTCTAGAAAAACGAAACAAAAAAGGGGAATTGTTAAGTCGGTGATGATGATGATGATAATGATGATGATGGTAATGGTAATGGTGATGATGATCA
The DNA here is from genome assembly GCF_000002075.1 of Aplysia californica. Classification (NCBI taxonomy): domain Eukaryota; kingdom Metazoa; phylum Mollusca; class Gastropoda; order Aplysiida; family Aplysiidae; genus Aplysia; species Aplysia californica. The sequence goes on from NW_004797660.1 coordinate 151,442, forward strand.
TGATAATGATTATTTATGGTGACGATACCCTACGTCTATGCTATTTTATTTTCAAAGCAGTGAAAGGAGTGCGACTAATAACCTTTGTAATATTAATTTTCATAGCCAATGCAGTTGTATTTTTTTTCTTTCTTTTCTATTTCTTTTTCATCCTCTGCTGCCGTTAAGCGTCGAAGGGAGATGCAGTTTGCTATGGTTGGCCAGCTCCACAGCCTTTTCCGTCGTGATGTTATGTTTTCTTAGGGTGTCCTTGACACCCTCGATCCACCTTTTGCGTGGCATTCCTCTTCCTTTTTTAGCCTAAGTGCTTGTTGTTGTAGGCTTTCGAAGCTGGCAGGTCAGGTGACATGCGTAACAGGTGGCGAAAAACTAACACATCTAGACTAACTTGTGTGCATACAAGTTATCGTTGTCATATTTCATAACCGGTCCCGAGGCACTTCTGTGATCGTCGGAGCTTGTAAGAAGCCTGAAATACCATGTCTAGTCGACCAGAGAATTACAGGATCGCCTCTTCGTAAAGTGATATCAGCCAATTCACCAATGGTATATAACTATATATATA
>NW_004797660.1:153307-168342 GCF_000002075.1 Aplysia californica
GGTAAGTGTTTTACGGTGCTCGCAACTGCGTAAGGTCATTTGAGAGTGCGGGACACAACAAATATTTTAAGTAAGTAGGACATTTTGAATTCTGCCCGGGTGGGGGCCGAAGCCTACTCTTATCGATTTTAGACCACCAAAGGATCTTTGACGTGTGCAACTTGCACACGGGACTTCAGAGATTTTTCGCCCTTGTCCGAGAAGGCTAGGCGTAGATCTTTCCTACCAGAAGTCGCTACCGGATCCGAACCCGGGACATTTGAACGAGAGGCCAACACCTTAACCTCTAGGCCCCGAGAGCCTCCGTTTGTACTTTAGTTTTTGAAATTAATTTTACACTTTGAAGCTTTGTGGGAACACAATATTATTTCTGATGTAGAAAAGTGATTTTTTCACTGTTAATTTGTCTTTTTTTTGTTGCGATTATTGGTCTTGTTTCTTTCCACATAAATGTAAGAAAATATGGAGAACTTGATTCTGAAAGCATCTAAAATTATAATTCCGATGAAGTCCAAGTTAACGTCACTCTTCAGAAAAATTAAACACCCTTCAGACCTCAACATGTAAAGGACTGCAATATTCAATATTCTCAAGAGTACGGTGAAGCCAAATGTTCGTTATCTTCAGCTTACGAATGTTTTGGTTTTTTAAATTGTGTTTTTTATCACTATACATCGATATATAATTTACTTTTAAGAGATGAGTCATTGCTTTTCAATGTCCTATGAGTATACTCTGAACGGTTAATAGCAAACAGTTATCTAAAAAATATTAATTGTTAAAAAATATGAGTGTGTTCGTGTGTTTGTGTATAAGAGGTCGGTTGCCTAGTAGTTAGGCTCTCGGACTCGCAACCGTAAGGTCGTGGGTTCGAATCCCGTCGGAGGCCCGACGTTGTGTCCTTGGGAAAGGCACTTTACACGTATTTTCCTCACTTCCCCCAGGTGGGAATGGGTACCAAGCTATACACAACTAAAGATCTTGTTTGTTTGTTAGTGTTTGAGCGCTTAATCAGCTGCTTGCACTGTATACTTCCCGGGAGGCTGAGAATGTTTCTGAGTGTTATATGGTCTGCTGGGGTAATTATATTTGTGTAAAGCGCATAGAGCTTGCTGTTGAGCGAAGGTATGGAAATGCTATGGATTAGTATTCATTATTTATAATTATTAATGAGTTGTTAGTAGAGAGCTCAGGCGCTCACGCTCACAACACTGTCGAGAGTGTGTCGATGAAAGGGTGTAGAAGCGGGCGCTGTGTAGAGGAATTTGTTTTTAAATTTTACCGAGCCCTATTATTTTTCTCTTTTTGCCCATTCCTTTTTGGGGGGGGGGGGGGAGGATGCCAATGTTTTAAAATCGTGGTTGGAGGGGTAGTCCAGCTTTAACTTTCAGTAACGTCGGTAACTTAACACGCCAGGCCGCAGTAAGCACTCATTACCGCTGACGACTTTAGTCGCCGACTCGACCAGGCATATTTAATACAATTGTGAGGCAGCATGGTTGAATCAGGCTCTCGTCAAAATAATCAAAGTGAAGAAACTTGCATTTTTCCGCCGGTTTGTGAATTTTTATCTAATTTTTGTTTTTTGGTTCAACACCTTTCATGCCCATTAAAGAACTCATTTCTCTGTGGATTTTTCTTAAAAACGTTGATTAAAGGCACAAAAATTGTAAATTTTCAGTTACCACGGACTCTTAAGCTAAGGAAATCTAATCTTTCTCACGAATTTACCTCCGAAAACAGGTGACCCACATCCCCCCTCCTTCATTCGCAAATATCTCGACTTGTATCCAAGAATAATACATATTTTTTTCCATCCAAATAAAGACAATTGAACAAGCTTAAAGATGATACTAACAGCTCTAAATACCAAAAAAACTGAAGAGAGCCTGATTCCACCACGCTGCTCACAATTAAATATCGAACCGAAGTGAATGATAAATGACATTTATATAGTGCTCAACCCCGATTAAAGTACACAAGCTCTGAGCATTTTACAATACAATACAAAGTACAACAGTAGCACATTATTATTAAAACGTTGTGAATACCAAAGAAAGTCACTCAATATGATAGCTGAATGGTTGATGAACCCCTGGAAATTTTTTAACGTGTTTCTTGGGCTTTGAAAGTTCCTTTTTAGTTTTAAAAAACTTTTACCCCGGCTTCGGTACCTGAGAATTTTACACTATACGAGCCTTTAGTACTGTTTTAGTATGTGCTGTTGTACCTGCTGTGAAGACCACTTTTTCAAGACAATCACCCCTGCAAATGGCCACTTCCAACTTAACGCTTTCTTTCTCTACTCTGTTTCGTCTCTATGTCGCTGTCTCTTTCGGTGCATCTCTCTTCTGCCATTCAGTCTCCGTCCGTTTGTTTGTCAATCTGTCTACCCACACCCCCACAAACACACACACACACACACACACACACACACACACACATGCACGTGCACACACACATGCACACACACACACACCCACACACTCACAAACACACAAACACACACAGTTTCTCTCCCTCTCTCTCTCTCTCTCTCTCTCTCTCTCTCTCTCTCTCTCTCTGAGTCTCCTTCTCTCTCCCTACCTATCTATCTATCTCGTCTATTCCGTATCTCTGCACTTTACTCTAGTTAGGAACTTGTTGGTTTTTTCCGAGACATAGTACGGGAACAAAAGGGTGGGGACCCCTGTCCTTTTGTCCTTGGTCTGTGGCAACTCTCTGGACTATCCTAGCCTACTGTAGTTCACGCCAACAACACACGCAGTGGGATGTCCTAGGGTTGCGTCTTAGTCTAAGGGTGAAAAGTGGACGGACTGATAACGAGAAAGTAGTCCGACGATCAAAACTCTACAGTCACGCTATCAAAACACACACACACACACACACACACACACACACACACACACACACACACACTGGAACATACCTACACACCCGCACACACAAACACATACACATACACACACACTCAAACACACACATATTATACACTCACACAAACACACTCACAAACACATGCATACACTCTCTCTCACACACTCACATGCTCACACATGGTATGTTGGAAAGGGGGGAGGGGGAGCAATTTGTATATCATATACATATTTGAGAAAAGTAAAGATTGCTGCTCTACACTCATTTACTGAATAATCTTGAGCAACTTTGATTTTTTTAGAGTAAAATTGAAATAAGACTTGGTTATCATTTGTTGTATGTTGAAATCTACGTTGGATTCTTATACTGCTACTTGATGAGATCTCCACAAATTTCATTAAACGGAACACATCGGCATTACAATACTTTGAAATGGAAAGAACCGCCGACTAACTTTCGTCAAACACAAGCGAATTCACGTGACTCAATGAAAATAGTACATTCTCGCAGAGCAGCTGTGTTACGATTTGCCATATAGATCTAGAATCTAGGGCTTCCGCTTTTGACGCGTTTTTTTTCAACAAAAAACAAAACAAAACAACAACACAAAAAGCAACAAAACCCCCCACCAAAAAAAACCTAACAAACAAAGCAAAACAAAACCCTTTATTCTTGGCGTTTTTTAAAAGAAGAAATCGCATTCTGTATTTTTAAAAAATGACTCTGAAATGTGCCTCACTGTTCTAGATTTGACGGTACTAGTTTCGGCCGGACTTCAAAAATGGCGTTCGTTGCGTTTTGTAGTCAAGCAACTACATGTATTCATTTAATAATTTGAATAAACAAAACTAAATACTTGTTATACTGTACATTATAAAGATATCATAATGATGTAGATCTATTGCATGTATAAAAGCACATAAAATACCTAATTATGAAAACATTTAAACAGCGTAATCCCCACAAAAGCTCAGTTGGTGGCAACAGAAGCCAGCAGGATGCTGCAAATAATAAATATAATGAGACATTTTCTTCTCTCGACAAAGAGGGCGACACTGACAAAATAATGATCATCATTAATAAATGTATAGCTGCTAAGGACGATCATGTTGAACACACAGTTGTAACAAAGTAATGGGGAAGGACTTCAGTAACCTCCACATAATGGATGTTAAATGTAGCTGTTTTGTTCTGCAGCTGTTGTTCAAACGGGGATTTTTATGCTGAAGTTCGTTTTTGTTGCAACTGTAGATAATTGCGTGCGTGAGTTGTATCTTGTAACTAGGATGGGAACTGATCTTAAACGTGGACTAAACAAATGCCATTGTGGCCGGTAAGTTGAAATGTTCTTGTTTTGTCACTCTGAGCTCCGACTTACATTGAAATAACCTAACATTCGTACCCCTGTCCAGAATGTATTTATATCGATATCCACACCAGAAAAAGCAGGTCGTACTCACAAAACATAATTTCAGGGTCGACTCTTTTAGATAGATTCTAAGAGCGTGAGTGTGGTTTCGGAATGTCTGACCTTATTTGGAGTCGTTTCACAAATGTAAATCTCCACCTAACGTCAAGTTTCTACTTTGGAAAGGAGTATATGTAGCCACCTTAGAATTACAAAGTTCTAACTGCTCAGTACCTAGTTTTGAGAAAATTGACGTCAACAACTTTTAGTTTCAAATCAGCTCAAGCGTTTTCGAATGCAATTCTTGAAATATCTTGATAGCGACCCAGAAAACGTAAGGTTTGGATAAAACAGAAATAACATCTGGTTTCTTACCTCATGGTCTCAAAACTCAAAACGGCCAAAAATATCAGATAGAACTTTGTAATTCTAAGGTAGGAATGCCATTTCTTTTGCACGCTGTCCTGAAAGATGTCCCAACGAGAGCTTAAACACGAGGGCGGCCATGGGTGAAATTGGAAGTTCTTAGATTCCTTACAAATCTCTTCATTCGTCATGCGGCAACCTTTCTCCGTGCTTGATGAGCTTTTAAAAAAATTTTCCGTGCTATTTTTCGTACTTGTCTTTTGATTAGTGGTAAAGTCCAGTTAAAATACTCCCACCACCCCCACCTACATCCTACATCACACACATACACACACATACATACATACATATATACACACATACACGCACACACTTACCCCCTCACACACACACACACACACACACGCGCGCGCACACGCACACGCACACACAATACATGACGAGCAACTTCCCAAAACCCCGTATTTCAGGACCCATTTTCCGACACCGTTATAATTTATACCTTATAAAACTGTTAAACTTTTTTTATTTGAGATAAGCGGCTTTGTAATCCCCCCCCCCCCCACCCCATCAAGAAATCCACCACGTGTCAAAATAACATGTGGGTAGAGAGGGAAAAAACAACAGTAACCGTTGCTCCCATTTGTCGAGACGTGAAGGCGTCGTCTCCTTCTCCACCCACGCTCACAGACCTGGTGGGTTTTTCACGTCACGCCACATAATATATTTGAGCTACCCCGTCGCTATTACATATCAGCATAACAATATCGTTACATTTGTCAGCAGTGGTACGAACTTGCACTGTGCTCGTCTCTAGCATTTCGCTATCTTAGAATTACAGTATCGTTCTATCTGCTCAGTGGCTAGTTTTGGAAAACATGGTGAAATGATTTGGATTTAACGCCCCTATCGACACTATTAGGCTATTAAAGAGGCGGGGGCTCCTAGTTTAACGTCCGTCTCCGAAAAGACCGAGCCAAGTGGGAAATTCGTGTAAAGTTCCTTTCCCAAGGACACAACGTCGGACCGAGCTGAGGTTTCCTTGTTTTGAGAAACTTGACGTAAAAAACGTTTAGTTTCACAACATGTCAAGCTTTTTCGAAATCAATTTTTGAATATCCTGATAACGACTCCGGAAAATCATACGATTTCGCTAGAGCCGCAGATAAAACATTGATTTGGCTTCCTACCTCATGGTTTTAGTAGGTCGAAACGCCCACCTAAAATATCAGATAGAAGTTTGTAATTCTAAGGTACCATTTTATCATAAACAGGACGCCTTCACTTTCTGGGACAAAGTTCAGAACTATTTTCTTGCACCTATATCTTTTGTTGTCATAAGGATGTGGAATCAGGCGCTCGTCAATTTTTGGGGCATATGGAGTTATTGGTATTATATCAAAATTTGTTCATTTGTCTTGCCTTGCTTTTGATGAAAGATAAATCAGTCTATTTTGAAAAGAAGTCGAGATATTTGCGATTGGATGAGGTGGGGGGTCATCTGGTCTCAGAGGTATCTGATCCCAGATGTATAATTATCAAGAAAATAACTTCCAACGTTGGGTGACTTCCAAAGCTTGAGTGTCCTCGAAAACTGCAAATTTAAATTTTTCTTGTGCCTGTGATCAACATTAAAAATAAATAAATGTGTATTTGATTGGACATTAAAGGTATTGAGCCAAGGAAAGAATAAAAAAAAAAACAAAAAAACAACAACTAGCCCAACGGCCAAATAAATGATGGCTTTTTTGTTTCATTGTTTTGAGGAGCACCTCATTATACCACGATGCCCCACTTTTATTTTGTTGCGAATGGCTTTACTTTAAAGTGTCTCACAAAGAAGCAAGTTAGGCCAAGAATGAGATGGACTATTTTGACCTTGCTCGTCAGGAAAAAAAAACTTGGCCGTGGGCGAGGCACTGTGGCAGGTGGGCGTGGCTACTTGCTAACCTATCTGACCCACGACTGAAAGAGAGATCTGGGTGGGAAGCAAACAGCCGTACCATCGTACTAGAATCTACTAGAGAACCAACAACCTCATTTTAGGGGTGAAGGAACTTAAAACGTAATTCATCATTTTGCACGAAAGTGATAGTCTGGTTTTGTAGGTTAGCTTCAGGTTCCAAGCACATTACAATAAAGGAAGAAGACTTTAACCCTCCATTCCGAACTTACTTGGTCAAGTTCTCATGCCCTGTGTCTCTACTACTCTCTGTGGACTTCATTTGGATTGCCGTGACGTCATGCCACACAGACGCTTTTTTGTAAGAATGGGAGTGTAGAAAATTGAGTTTTGGGGGAAAATTGCCCATTCATAACAGCAATCTTCAGTAAGACCCTATCACGTGTACGAAAAACTTTGAAAGAACTTAATTAAATAATTCTGAGTTCAAAATGCCCTTTGCAGGACTCAAACCAATATCGCTGCTACTAGATTCCTACAAGAAAACACGTTAGCGAATCATCTACAGTTTGAGAAATATTCAAACAACCTTGAAGCTTTAAAATACGCAGGTTCTATTTCTATTTGAACTGGATGAATTTTTTCCTCTCTTGTTAGCTTTGGGGACGAAGGTCAGTAGAGATCCAGTGTCAGATATAGAGGTGGTGTCACGGGCGCACTAAGGTAACCCCTACAATATCCCTACTCATTCTATTTGCGTTCAAGGGAAAGGGGGGGGGGGGTTGTGGGGCGGAGTTATAGAGAGCGGGGGCGAGTGGCACTCGTTTTGGCAATGTCTTCGAGATCACTTGAGTTCTATGGGCTGTGAGATAAGTTTAGTTTTTAGTTTTAGTAGAGTTTTTTCCGGTGCTCGCAACTGCATAAGGTCATACGAGCGCCAAGGGGTGGATGTCAACAGAGAAGTCTTTACAGAGAATCGGGCTTACTCTGTTCACCTCTCTAGCTTCAACAGCACAAAGTCTGCTTCGACTATCAAGACACTCCAGAAATGGCCAATCACAAGAGCGTGACAAACATACAAAAAAAAGTAGAGGAAAATGACGATGGTTAGGATAAGGACAGAAAAAGCTGTTGCAGTTTGCGCATAGTTATGGGCATGCCATTAATGAATTGGCCCATTTACAATTCGACTGTGCATAAGAACATGTTAATATCCCCTCTTTGGGAATGGTCTAAAGACACTTCAGTCAGTAGCACGGCTGTGGGATAAAAGAGGAGAGGCGCCTCAAATCAGTCTGAACCTGCTGTAGCTTAGCGCGTGTTTACCATCTCGTCCCACGCACCAGGTCTTATCTTTTAACTCCCTACATTATCTAAGACCATTGAGAGAACCCGGCCTCGCAGGGGTCATAGCGCGAAAGTACAGCATGCCGTCATTTCAAGGGAAAGAGGTCGTGCTCAACATACGTCATAAATCATGTCTCGTCTCTTGGTAAACAGAGCCGTAGTCAAACACTTACTAATGTTGGAGAGTGGATATCGGGCGACAGACATTCAGGCATTTGAGCTGCCTATTCTTTTGGAAGCTCTCGGGATCTGTTGACGCCGCCGAGACACGCATGGCTCTACCCGTCATTTCAACCTGACGTCCTGCCTCGCTGACTTCATCTTCCTAGTGACGCCACAGCGCGAGAGAGACAGCTCATAGCAGGACGCGATAAATCTACAACAGACCCAAACTCTTAACGGTAGGTTCACAACGTGGTGGTTGACTTTGAAAAGTTAAAACCCAACTTACCCAAAAAAGATTACAGGGACAGGAAATTAGTATGTACCACCTTCTCAATCAGGTGATACAGAAGATTTTTTCACAGTCGAGTGCATTCTGTATGTCTACAAATTTTGAAGAGAGCATGATATAAATATTTTCCAGAAGAAATATAATAATAACAATAATAATAATAATGATAATAATAATAATAATAATAATAATAATAATAATAATAATAATAATAATAATAATAATAATAATAATAATAATAATGTGCTAGTTATTTTCCTTTTTTGAGGGGGAGGGGGGGGGGGTTAAAATGTGGCTTTTGAGGTTGTTGTTTTTAATGGGCCGCTGAATTACACTTTTAAATGGTTTCATAATATGTTTCCTTCGATTATAAAATCTAAGTACATGTATACCATTCATGTCGTCTCATGCGCTTTATTTGCACAAGCAACCGCCAATTCACGCGTAAAGTTTCCTCGCTCTTTTCAGAAGCTGAAAAAAAAATAGCTTTCAGAGCCAAGACTTTACAACCTTGAGAAATATATCAACACAGCCTGCTAGTGTATTATGTTGGTTGAACTTTCTTCCGGGCTCTCTTTTTGAACACTCTCACTCTTTCACTCTCTCACTCTCTCACTCCCTCTTTCATTATCTGACTCTCACTCTCTCACTCTCTTTCTCCCTCTCCCTCTTTCACTTACTTTCTCTCTCTCTCTCATTATCTCACTCTTTCACTCTCTCTCACACACTCTCTCTCTCTCTCTCTCCCTCTCCCTATCTCATTATCTCTCACTCTCTCTAGCTCTCTCTCGCTCTCACTCTCTCACTCTCCCCCACTCTCTCACACTCTCTATCCCCCCTCTCCCCCCCTCTCTCTCTCTCTCTTATTCTTTTTTTCAATTTCTCTCTCACCCAGTACCTCCAATTGTCAACCCCACCGTATTTTCAGAACGACTGAAGCTATTCGTGTCTTTAGTGCTGCGTATAATATAAACATAGGCCAACTATATTAAACTCGGGGGACAGTTGCTCTTGCTCAAAGTCCCAAGCTTGGAACGGAATGATTTGAGCATTTATAATTATGATGGTTCTCCCTTTTCACTAGGTCCCGTGGAAATCGACGTAAATTGGTCGCTTTTAAGGACAAGCGGGCTATCCCGAAAAATACTGTTTTGAGAAAATCGAAGTTAAAGTTTTTGTATCCTTATTCCATCTCTTCGAAAGACACGGAGAGTTTTCTCTGTAACCAAACAACTATACACACCAATGAAACCAACTTCTCCTATAGGTAGGGCAATGTCCACTTTTGGTGTAGGTCAAGGTATCTGGAAACCCCCGAGATCCTTAAAAGCGACCAATTCAGAGCCTCAAACGTTTCTCGGTTTAAAAAAGGATAAACCTAATAATATACATGGTTAGGATCTTTGGCAGACTGTAAGGGGAATATTTCAGCTCCTTTCAATTGGCTTCTTCTTAATTTTTTTTTGGGTAACGATACAATTTTCCCATGGGTGATACATACGTCTTTTTAGTTTTAGTAGAGGCTTTACGGCTCTCGCCTGCATAAGGTCATATGAGCGCCAGAAGATTAAAGGTGTTACAAGAGAGTAACAAACATAAAAAAGAAGAAGCGGAGATAAGGACGATAGATGTTTGATAGGAAAGAAGGAGCAGACCATACCAGAGCACGCGTCAACCACCTACTACGGACGTCTGACGGAAGAGAGTGATGTTAGCTGCACAGCAATATTGTCTTTGCCCATGTCTAAATTCTGGACGTTGTCTTTGATGCGTGCGAGCGCCAGAAGCCTCAGATAGGATTTTTACTACTACTACTACTACTACTAATAGATTGGATTTATATAGCGTTTTATTTGATACGAGTATAAGCTCTGGTCGCTTTACATCAATCACATGATCATTGAGCAATTCACACAAGATAAATTATTTCACAATAATAAGAAAAACCAGTTCAACAACATAACGAAGAACTTTCGCAATCATACGTTAATTATATACACGTAAGGCCAGCAGTAAAACCAAAACATATCAGTACTCACTAACACACAATAACTAAAAATGAAATAATTAATTACGACACGACATTTATTGTCACTATGGTTTGAAATACCAACTATAAAACATTTCGCGTTGCAACGCTCCTTAAGAAAGAATGGTGGGTGATTGGTGGCTGCTCTGGTACTGTTTGTTCCTTCTTTTCTAACAAACATATATCGTCCATATTATCTTCCCTCCTTCTTTTTGTGTTTGTTACAGTCTTGAAACACCTCCAATCTTCGATACCTATATGCCCAGGTTATGTTGCGAACGCCTAAAACTCTTACTATACTTTTTAAAAGGGAAGGAATGAGTATAAAAAAACAGCTATATATAACACAAGCAGACACTTTGACCACACGAGAGGAAAGCAATAAAAAAAAAATTAGCGTAACGATTGACACGGTCAGAAGAGCTTACATGCGTGCCTAAAATAAATATTATTATGTTGCGTAAGTAAGTTAATCAATTAGGTGTGCGTGCAATGTGTTGATTTCATGGTTCTGTAGTCTAAACCAATCAATTGCTGTTTTCCCCTCCAGAAGTAGCAAAAAAGTATCATCATCATCACAAATGTCTCCCCCCCCCCCCCCCCCGACAGGGTATAGGCCACATACAAGCTCCAGCAAAAAAAAAAAGAAGAAGGAAACTGCCTACAATTTCAATAGGCTGCTTTTGTTTCTTTTTAGACTTTTACCCCCCCCCCCCCCACACACACACACATCATAACTTGTGTTGTTTCTCCCATGTCTTACTTTTCCACACCGTTACAGATTGCATCTGGCTATTTTGGATTAAAAAAAAAGAAAGCTATGACGGGCAAAGTCAAACAAGAAATCGGTCAGATAAAATCACGGTGTTTCCGGAACACCACACAGCTACTGGGTGAAAGAGTCCAAAGAACAAAGGCGGCGTAGTAATTAAAGTCGCTGGTATTTTACTTTCGTCCCGTCAGTAATTTGTCTGTCTAGTGTCACGTGACGCGTCACGTCAGTTGTTACGTGATTGTGAATACGTGCGGGTTCAGAGCTCTCTGGTTCAGAGTGGGTATCGAGGCTCGGCTCAGTCCAGAGTTGTGTTCTTGGAAAAGGTACTTCACGCCAAAGTCCCATATTTTGGCTAGGATCTATCAGAGATGGGCGCTTATTCGCAGGTTCTGCCTCTTTAATTTTAGTACACGTTTTACGGCGCTCGCAACTGCATAAGGTCATATGAGCGCCAGAAGATTAGAGAGAGGTGTTACATGAGAGTCACCAACATATGAAAGAAGAAGGGGAGAGATAAGGACGATACGATAGATGTTTCATAGGAAAGAAGAAGCAAACCACACCAGAGCACCCGCCAACCACCCATTGGTTCTGCCTCTAAAGAATAACCTAACAGTTAATCAAAAATTCCCCTAAAATTCTATGTATTTCTTTACATACTAGTATTAATGTATTTATGCTTGCCAAAACATGGGGAAAACATTAGACTACAAAATATAACCAGTTGTAAAGCAACAGTTTTCAATGATATTCTTACATCAATTTCCGCTTAAAATGTACAGAGAAATAAGCAACAAATAAATCACAATGATACGTCTGTTCTAACACTAAACGTTCATATTGTAGGTTTTTAGTGAAAAAATCTCTTTCGTATCTGAGCTTTCTGATGCCATAATATTTTGGGCATGTCTAGTTATTGGTATCATCTAGATGATTGTTCACTTGTCTTGCTTTGGATGAAAAAAAACCTACAGATATATATTTAATGAAATAGATATCAGAGATATTTGCCATTGAAGGCGGTGAGGGTTGACTGATGTTAAAAGAAAAATGAGCAAGAAAATAGCGAGAAAATAACGAGAAAGCATCGAGAAAATTGGTACCAAAGTTGAATGACCCCCAAGGCCTCAGTGTCCTTGGAAACTGTAAGTTAACATTTTTGTGCATTTAATTAACCTTCATCCCAAAAAATAAATAAATGAATAAATCACACACTAATTCGTTTTTAAAAGAACGTATAGGATGTCGACCTAAAAGACTAATTTAAAAAAATACTTGCCCAGAGAGTTGAACAATACTTGTTTCTTCGATTTTATTGGGGTTTTCTAACGAGCGTCTGATTTCACCACGATGCCACGCAAATACGTTTTTTATCTTTGGAAGAGCAGAGTTCGTCAACTTTGAACACAGTTAGGGAACTATTGCCCTCTCTCCTCATCAAGTACTGCACTTAACCGAGTTAGAGTCCTCGGTGTATTGTCCGACATTGTAAACCTTCTTCGTTATTTTTTTAAAGATTACACGTCCTCGCAACTCCATACGGTCATATGAGCGCCTAGGGGTGGATAGCAACACAGAAGTCCAAACGGGGGATCAGACATACTCCGCTCACCTCTCTAACCTCAACAGCACTGACAAAGTCTGCTGCAACTATCAAGGCACCCCCCCCGGAAATAGCAGTTCACAAGAGAGTGTCAAACATACAAAAGAAGTACAGGGAAAATGACGATAGTAAGAATGAGTAAAGAAAAAGCAGTAGTTCCCCCCTATGTTGTTCCGGCACAGTATGAGCATGACATTGATAAATCAGCCCATTTACAATAATAATAATAATAATAATAATAATAATAATAATAATAATAATAATAATAATAATAATAATAATAACAATTAATAATAACAATAATAAATAGCATTTGTATTGTGCATGTCTCACTCGAAAGCAAGCTCTATGCGCTTTACACTATATTATTAACCCAGCAGACCATAGAACTGTCAGAAACATTCTCAGCTTCCCGGGAAGCATACAGTGCAAGCAGCCCAAACACTAGCAAACTGACAAGATTTTTCACTGTCTTTAGCTGGGTTCCCACCTGGGTGAAGTGAGGAAAATTATTGTAAAGTACCTTTCCCAAGGACACAACGTCGGGCCCGCGGCTCGAGCCCCCGAACCCTCAACCTCACGATTACGAGTCCGGAAGCCTAACCATTAGGCCAACGAACCCCCCCCCCCCCCCCCCCTTTCGGGAATGGCCTAAAGACACTTCAGTCAGAAACGTTCTTCGCCCTCACCACACAGTCGAGATCCTCAATGAGGCAGGCTGCTGCTTCGGTCCTGCCTCCCAGGGCTATCCTGAGCTGAGTGGGACATTCAAACGGATACATTATTTAAACTTCTTGGAGCCCCACACCCGGTTTAAGAAAAAAATATTTCTTTTCTTTCTTTTCTTCTTCTTTGTCATGTCGGGATTTCTTTTATTTGTAGTTGTAAGCATGCGTATTACACAGACAATATTAATCTTTCTGCTTTCTTATTAAAACCGTTCGAAGGCTCTCGTGGCCTAAGGGTTAATGTGTTGGCCTCTCATTCAAAGGTCCCGTTTTCGAATCCGGGTCACGACGGAAAAAAAAATTCTCAAAAAATTGTCTCCTTTCACCTCCTTTCCTGCTCTCCAGAAATGTTCTATCGCCTGCTTTCGTCTCCATTTTCTGCCCCCACACCATCACTTCCTTTACCACCTTCTCCGGGCTCCTTACTCTTTCTGCAGCCTTTCTACTGCTACTCCTTGACTCCTTCTTATTGCTGTCTTTCATCAACGCCAATGATCTTCTGGTAGGGAAGATCCACACCTAGCCTTCTTTGACAAGGGCAAAAAATCTCGAAGGTCCCGTGTGCAAATTGCGCACGTTAAAGATCCCTTGATGATCTAAAATCGATAAGAGTAGGCTTCGGCCACCACTCGGACAAAATTCAAAACTTCCTACCTACTGAAAATGTTTAAGGTGTCCCGTGCGCTCATATGACCTTGTACAGTTTCGAGAGCCGTAAAACACTTACAAAAAAAATAAATAAAATAAAAACGCTTATATTTGCCGGAAAAAGGGAAGGGTAGACACACAGACACAAAAAAGGCACCTTATCGCAAACGAAATACCTGACAGCTTCTAATCTTGTTCAATTAACTCGGAGACGTCATAATATAGCGGTAATCACAGCCTCACCCACCCACCCTCTCTCTGGTTTTAAAAAATCTATAGTGTCACGGCGCTTTGGAATCAAGCGCTCGTCAATTTTTGGGCATGTGGAGTTATTGGCATTATCTGAAATCTGATGTATTTGCTTCCAATGAAATAGATACCCATCTATCTTTAATAGACGTATGATATTTGCGATTGAAGGAAGTGAGGTTACCAGGTTTCAATTGTGAAATTAGAAGAGAAATGGCCGCTAAAGTTTGTTAAGTCGAAGAGCTAAAAAGAGCAAATTACATATTAATTCTGTGCCTTTAATCAATGTTTTTCAGCAAAATTCTCTTGGAAATGTGCTTTTATATGAACATAAAAGAGTTGAGCCAACAAATACAAATAAGATAAACATTTCCAACTGGCTGAAAAATGCCCTTTTTTCCGATTTCCTTATTTTAACGAGCGTCTGATTTCACCACGATGCCTCACAATTATTATTCTGCAACTTCTACTCTGGCCTCCTTGTGCCTGGCAAAAGTCAAAAGTGCAGTCACGCCAAAGTTCATGTCCGGATATTGACCTACTTCCTGGTGTCTCCCAATGAGAGCTGAATGTATACCGGTGGGTGTGTCTGTGTATGTTGGTGCGTATGTGGGTGTGTGTGGGGGTGTGTGCGTGTGTGTATATGAG
>NW_004797660.1:169578-174062 GCF_000002075.1 Aplysia californica
TAATAATAATAATCATCATCATCATCATCATCATCATCATCATCATAGTAATAATAATAATGATAATAATAATAAAGGCCTATGTCCTTGATCTTCGCAAAAGATTTGGAGAGTCGCACCTTTTGTACTGAAGAAAACGGAATAATAACCTTCTTGCAATGGGTTCGGATCCATGTTTTGTGACTTTCTGCTGGGCTTTAAAGAAGGGGAGGAACTCTGTGACGAGTGACCACTATGACAGAGATAAAAGTTTAGGGTTTTGACAAGGGTAAAGGTTAGGGTTAAGCAAGGGTTAGGGGTTAGGGTTAGGGTTAGGGTTTGGTTTAGAGTTAGAGTTTGGGTTAGTGTTAGGGTTCGGATTAGTGTTTGGGTTAGGGTTAGGGTTTTAGTTTAGGTTAGGGCTAGGGTTAGCGTAGGGTTGGCTATGTCTCTTCTTTATTGTGTTTTTTTTTTGGGGGGGGTTGGCGAGGATGGTCGCTCATTCTGGAAGTCCTTCCCGAAGAAGTGCATCCACGTTTCTCCAGTGATGATCTCAGTCCAAAGCCGTTGTCCATAGTTCACATCAGTATTTGGAAGTGGGGCGGTATATACAAACCGTACCTGGTCCTCTGACATAACCTAATCTGTGTTCAAGATGAAAATCTTGCTGAACATAAAAATGACACTTTGGAGCAAGTACTATTCTAGTGATCTTTTAAATTTGAAGACCTAGTAATAAGGCTGTGTTCAAGTCCAAATTTAATGTTCAGATATTTTGGGCTTAGTCTATAGAAATAGAGCTGACATTCCAACTACAAAATGGATATACGCACATCTCTGCGCAGCCATCGATGAAATGAGAAAAGAGCGCTAAGAAGCAGTTTTACCTGAATAAACATAGGCGTAAGCCCATTGATATATCTTTCTATTTAAAAAAAATAAAAGGACTTTGCTGTTTCTCACCCTTTGATGGAAGAAAAAAAAAAGCTACAACCTACTGTGGGACTTAAACTTGGTCCAGTTTCCAAGTCTCGCACTGGTTCAGCTCTCCCCGATGGGACCTTGTTTGAGCTATGATGAGTCAGCAAATATGCATTCATCACCCGAGGACAGTGGTAGTAAGTTGAGCGGCACGAGTGACACCCCGCGAAAAGGGGAGCTGCACTTTGTGGGGGGGGGGGGGGGGAGCGGACTGATGTAACCATTACCTTAAAAAAAGGTTGGGGGTTTGGGGGGGGGGGGGCTTCACCCCCAAACTCACGATTCGGCTCAAAGTTATGGATTTTGAGTTGTTTTCATTTTAGCTGCTTCAGCATCTCCTACAACTATTTCATCGTATAAGAAACTTCTACAGCCTTATTTCTTCCCATACTGGGCATGTTTATCACTACCATTCCTCATAAAGTCAATATTTTAATTTTCTTTACAGCGCGTTTTCTCAAAGCGCGATTTTTCTAATAATATACTTCTGTGAATAACTCCGCCATTTTTCATCCAATCCTCATGAAATGTATTTACATAGAATGAAGAGACGATGTAATACTAGAAGTTTGTCTGTTGAATTTTTCATTCATATGTCGAATAAATTTTTATTGGTGATGTCTGCGATGTGGATTTTCACCAATTTTTTTTGCAAACTTGAATACTCCCTCCGGAAAAAATTCATTCAACATTTTCTTATTCGCTTAGGAGAAATTCAAGAGACAAATTTGCATATCAAATATTTGCTATCCCTATCTATTTCCGTGGAAAAATAAGTGCAACAACGAAACTTTTTTTCTTCTCAATTTTGATTGCGGATTTTTGTGACTCCTTACAATGCTTGTTATATGTGTGAAATTAGGTAAAATTTAATCAGTTAATAAGCGAGATAGCCTTCAGATGTGGCTCCATTTTTTTGTATTACATCGATCAGCCACAGACCAAAGTGAATGTTGCTACACAATTCGAACCATTAAAAAAAAATATTACAGTATACCAGATACGAAGCCCTAAAACTGAATAGCAATATTGTGGTACTGAAGTTTAAAAAAAATATTCAAGTGTTAAGTTTCACCGTTAATGGGAATGGGGTGCCGTAATTCTTTCTTCCTTTCTTCCTTCTTTCTTTCTTTCTTTCTTTTTTTCTTTCTTTCTTGCTTTGCTTAGCGGCCTTCCGTTCGTTTAACCACCGAAGCCGATAAGAAATCTGCTTCACATTTTCGCGTGGCCTACATTTGTCACTGATAACGATTGGTTATTCTGTCCGATGTCGCAACGCCGCTCGCAATGACAATGTTAAAGAGTGTGTCATTTCCTCAGACTCTTTTGATCAGTGTTTGATCAAATCGGATTTTTAAAAGCGTGGTATTGACTTCTACTTCCTGTCAATGTAATCACAGAAAAGTTCATGTTTTTAATTTGTCCACTTCTTACACAAGCAGTGTAAACTCACTCGTATCATCTGTGCGATACCCGTCTCTCATGAAGGACGATGCGATGATGCATCCGAAGGACATGGGTCTTTATATATCTACTATCGGCTTAGCATTTATATTTCACTAGCTGGGTGCACGTTCGATGAACGTGAGTTAAAATAATCGTCGATCATCCAAGATTAGATCTAAACGAAACTAATAAAAAACTGAAAATTAAACTACAGTGACTTCAGGCTCCTCCGTAAAACTGTGCACCCTTTAAATGATTCTGAAGCACTGTTTAGTTTTTCAAATTCGAAAATTAAATGGTTCCGCAGTTTTAGGCGGCCAAAGTGACGAACTTTCACAAATATAATATGTATAGATTAATATAACAGAATGTATGTGTAGTTAAGCTTGGGTTAATATAAGCACATTCAAATAATTATAATGGCTATAACGTGCTAGGCAAGAGCAAGACATAGGCACATAGTGGACAGAAGTAAACAAAAAGCGAAACAGACACACAGACAATGACCTTGGACTTCCGAAGCCTGTAACTCAATGTCCCCTCAGATAACGTGACCTTTGCACCAATTTCTCCAGTTTGTCGTATCTGTAGATGGCCTGTATTTGCTACTCTAGTGACACGGTAGTGTGTTGTACTGTCTCTGTCTGCTTAGTTTTGCTGGTGGAAGGAACGGGATATACATTTTTGTACGGGTTCGATCACGGATTTGTCAGGGTTCCTTCTTCCGGTGTATGATAATATGTGACAAGACGTGGTGGTGAAATCAGGCGCTCGTCAAATTTTCGGCTTGGAGTTATTGTAACACCATAAAGCTTGTTCCTCCTTTGTCTTGCTTTCGGTGAAAAAAATTCCCATCTATCTTAAATAGAAGTCGAGATATTTACGATTGAAGGATGTGAGGTCGACTGTTGTGAGATGTAAAATTAGCGAGAAAATGGCCGCCAAAGTTTGATAACTTCAACAGCTTCAGAGTCCTTGAAAATTGAAAAAATGACATATTTTGTGCCTTTAATCAACATTTTTCGGTAAAATTCACATAGAGATAAAAAAAAAAAGAGGATTTACATTAAAGGTGATAAGCCAAAAAAAAACAAAATTTGACAAAAATTGCCCATCGTGCAGAAAATAAATACTGGTACCTTTGACTTCAACATTTTGACGAGCGCATGATTTCACCCTGCTGCCTCACATATTATCGTCGTCATCCTGGTCTTGTTAATTGTTCCTGACTATAGCTCGTGTCTTTCTCTTCCTCGACCTATGTGTAGCTATGTTTTTTGCATTTCGCTTACGTTGGCAGAATCACGTGATAACTGAACTGGGAGGTCGAGAGGTGTTTGTGGCAGACCTGATACCTGTGACCACAAGAGACGTGCACAACTGGACATCATGACGTCATCTGCTGACGTCATCGTCATCGGCGGTGGACTCAGTGGTAGGAATGTTAATTGTGAGGCATCGTGGTGAAATCAGGCGCTCGAAAAAATAATGAAATTGAAGAAATCGGCATTTTTTGGCCGATATGCAGTTTTTTTCTAATTTTCTTTTATTTGGCTCCGCACCTTTTACGTCCTTTTATAAACACATTTTGGTGTGATTTCATTGAAAAATATTGATTAAACACACATAAGATGTCATTTGTCAGTTTCCAAGGACTCTTAGCTTATGAAAGTTGTCCTATTTTGGGGGCCATTTTCTCGCTAGTTTTACTTCTGAAACTAAGCAAACCTGACCTCCTTTAATCGCAAATATTTCGGCTTCTATTTGACATAGATGGATATTTTTTCCTTGAAAAGGAAGACGAAAAAAAAAAGGTTTTGGGATGAAACCAATACCCCGATACACCCAAAAATTGACGAGCGCCTGATTCCACCACGTCGTGACAAAATTGCTTTTCTTTCACTTTACTTTTATTCCACTCCTTCTTCTACATTCATCCAACATCTTTCACCCCCTAACCTGCCCACATACAGAAGAACAAACACATACACACACGCACACGCTCACCTACACACACACACACACACACACACACACACACACACACACACATACACACACACACTCACACACATACA
>NW_004797660.1:176016-177286 GCF_000002075.1 Aplysia californica
TGCTCTGGTGTGGTTTGCTTCTTCTTTCTTATCAAACATGGATTATATCGTCTTTTTCTCCCCTCCTTCTCTTTTGCGTTTGTTACTCTCTTGTAACATCCCTACTCTTCGGCCCTTCTATCACCTTATTGTGTTGCAAGTGCCGTAAAACAGTTACTAAAGCAAACGCTCTATCGGGCATCAGTCAGGTTCAACATTGAGATGTTGTACAATATTATGTAATTCTATCATTGAGATGTGACTATAATACATTATCTTATCTGTTTCATTGTATGTTATTTGCTTTGTCCAGGGAAAGACCAAACGGTTCAACTCAGTGTTCCCTCCTATAGGAGGCTTTCTCTCTTGGCTTGACATGAACCACATTCTTCGCCTGGTAGACCAGATGGGAGACAAGGTCTGTACCTGACATTTCCACACACTCTCTCTGTGTTGCATGATAATATGTGTCACGACATGGTGGAACCAGGCGCACGTCACATTTTGGGCACGATGAATCATTGGTATAATCTTATAAAGTGTTCATTCGTCTTGCTTTTCATGATGAAATTACTCATCTGTTTTGAGTAGAAATTGAGATATTTGCAATTGAAGGAGGTGGGAGTCGCCTGATTTCATATGTAAGATTACAAGAGAATGGCCGCCAACGTTTGGTGATTTCCAAAGCTTGAGAGTATTTTGAACTGCACATTTACATTTATTTGTTTCACTGTGTATCAACATTTTAAAGTAAAAACCACATATAAACGTGAATTTTAATGGGCATTATAAGGTATTGGGCCAAAGAGAGAAAATTTTACCCTCCCCCCCCAAAAAAAAAGCAATGGCCTTAAAAAATTCCGATTTCTTTTATTTCATTATTTTGACGAGCGCCAGATTTCAACACGATGCCTCACGTATCACAAATGGCACTGACTGATAGCAACTCAGCAATTTTCTCTATTCGACAAGCTTTCAATAAATTGGCGTCTGTAGTCTAGACTACCGGACTCTTAGGCGTGAGGTTGCTATTTTCGGGGTTCGAGCCTCAGGGCTGACATTGTGTCATTTGGGAAAGGCACTTGCCACGAATTTCGCTCACTTCACCAAGGTAGGAATAGATACCCAGCTATGGACAGCGAAAGATCTTGTCAGCAATTTCATGATTTAGCGCACTTAACATGGCAGATTACATTGTATGCTTCCCAGTAAGTTGAGATTGTTTCAAGTTTGCATGGGTAACGATGCAGATTGTTTAGCGCAAAGAGTTTGCTGTTGAGCGGGAATTTTC
>NW_004797660.1:178917-183859 GCF_000002075.1 Aplysia californica
AGTCATGGCGGACAGCGTCCGTTTGAACAACGCCATGGCTCCTCACGAGGTGTCGCTGCTCTACATCCTTTGGCACATGAAGACTGTGGGCGGGGTGCACATTATCAACGCCACACAAGACGGCGCTCAGGTACGTTGTAGTTTTAGTACTGGTTTTACGGCGCTCGCAACTGCATTAGGTCATATGAGCGCCAACGGGTGGATGTCAATAGAGAAGTCCAAACGGGAAATCAGGCTTACTCTGCTCACGGACAGACGGACGGACGGACGGACGGATGGATGGATGGATGGATGGATGGATGGATGTTTATGGAAGGATGGACGGACGGACGGACAGACGAACGGATGCGCGATGACGTCTCATTTCGCTACCCTTTGAATTACAAAAGTCTATCAGATCAGTACCTTGATTTGAGAAATTTGACGTAAAAAATTGAGTTTTACATGTCAATTATTTTCGAATGAAATTTTTTGAAAGTCTTGATAACGACTTGGAATGATCTTACAATTTGGATAGAGTAGATAGAACATTAATTTGGTTGCTGACTTCATTGTATTAGTAACTCAAACCGACCAAAAACGCCAGAAGGAACTTCGTAATTCTAAGAAAGCGACTTGCCTTGAAATATAGCAGGATGTCTTATGTATATTATTTATGTGCAGTCCAAATTGCCTAAGACACCATGCTTTGTCGAGAACAGCAGAAGTAGTCATTATCTTTGACGTTGTGTTTTCGGGAAATACGCTTTACAAACACGGTCTTTTTCCGTTTAGCTCTGTCCTTCTTAGTTAGAGCTGTTCGTTTTACACGGTGTCAGTATAAATGTAGAAAGACGGATGGGTTGGCCCGACCTTGTATGAGTTGGAGCCAATCCGGGGTGAGCTGGTCTGCCGAAAGGAAGACAAAAATATTGGGTTGAATTGACTTCACCTCTTAGGAATCGAACTCATTTCATTGGTTTACAACGAATTCAAAGAAAAGCATTCAGAAAAAAAACTTGACATATTGTGAAACTCTAAGATTTCTGCGTCAAATTTCTCAAAACTAGGTATTGAGCACATAGAATGTTGTAATTCTGAGGTAGCTATAGAGAAAGTTGATTGCCCAACTACTATTTTTCTCCAATCAGAGGTAAAATAAGCGAGAAAATGGCCGCCAAAGAGTGGTATATTTCAATGCATGAGAGTCCTTGCAAACTTGAAATTTATATTTTTTGTAGCTTTAATCATCGTTTTTCAGGATAATCCACACATAAATATGTTTTGAAATAGACATAAAAGCTGTTGAGCTAAAAAGCAAAAAAATTAATAAAATTCAATTTCATTTTTTTTACGAGAGCCTGATTTCACCTCATTCCTCATTAATTTTGGTCTCCCCAGGAGCGGAAAATGGTCGGGGGTACTCAACAGCTGAGTCAGAGGCTGGCTGAGCACGTGGGGCTTGGTGAGTCATTGATATTTGTTTCGTCCAGGCTTTGGTGTTGTTGGTTTGTAACGTTATTTTAAAACGACAACCTGTTTTGAATTAAATCCCACAATGTTCATTTGTAAATTTTCATCGCACCCGGTTTTTTCCTTCCACAACCCCCACCCCCCTCAATTATATGAATAAAAAAAATATAATAGTTACTGCAAATTGCCTCTCCAATTTTGATGATTACTTATTATAGCCGTTTACCTCTTGACAGACGATCTTACAGCCGTATGTATTCATAACTGCGCTTTGCCTGGGCTGTAGACATAGGGCTACCTCAAAATTACAAAGTTCTATCTGACATTTTTGCCCATTATGAGTTACTAAAACCATGAGGTCAGAAGGCACATCTTCTATTAAATCTATCAAATTGTACAAATATTTGCAGTCGTTATCAAGATATTCAAAGAATTGCATTCGAAAAAGCTTGACATATTGGAACTCTAAGATTTCTACGTCAAATTTCTCAAAACTTGGTATCGAGCAGATAGAATGTTATAATTCTGAGGTAGCTATAGAAGAAGTTGATTGCCCAACTACAATTTTTCTCCAATCAGATCGTGACTTTCCTTACCATTATCTCGCAAAAGTGTGTGCGAAGGTAAAATCGTGACTGAAGAAAGTGGGGCGAAAACGCATGCACTGATTGTAAATACGATTTTTAGAAGAAAAAATAGCGGGCGGATGGAGGGCATTTGTTAAAGTCCTACTTGTTTCGAACCTATGCTGTTTTCGGCTGTTTCTTTTTCTTACTCGCTCCGAGTACTAAATAACCTGTTGGGCCTTAAAATGTGTGTTGATTGTCTTATCAGATGAGAGAACTTTTTAAAGATTACTGCCTGATAGTCAGTGGCTCATGATCTTTTGGACGCTCCCCCCCACCCACGAGCACTCAGTTTTGGGTTCAAACACACATATACACACATACACACACACACTTCCCAAACATGTCTGTGTACCCAAATTATAAGAAAACTAAATTCATGATGTGTGAAATGTCTACGCCACTTTGCAATTGTCATTTGCATAAATAAAAAATAAGCTTATAAATACATAAATAAATAAATAAATTTAAAAAAATTAAATAAAAACCCTCTCAACAGCACTTTTTTCTCTCCTTCAAACAGAAAACGTTTTACTGGAAAAACCTGTAACAGAAATCGATCAGACTGGTGATGAGATCAAAGTCAAGGTCGACAGCGGAGCCATCTATACGGTCAGTGTATAAATAATTATGTAAACTTTTTGGAACACCATGATCTATTAGTTTCATACTCCTTAATAAACAACCTAAACTTTTTATCCCAGTCTGTGCAGTTGACTTCATCTTGATGGGTTGTCTGTGTAGGTGGGAATATTATTTTTTTTTACATTACGTTTAAATCAATTGTTTGTTTTAGAAAAATAATAAACTTAAGAACTCCATGTCTGACAATATAAAATCTATGAATTTAAAAAAAAAGTTACTTAATATCCAGTTTGATGTAAGTGAAAATCAGCTAAGTGTTTTAAAGTTACATCTGTAGTCTAGTTAAATGGTAAGTCTGCCAGACTTTTAATCATGATATTATTATTGTCGAGTCGGTAGTCTAGCCGTAAGTCTACAACTCTTAATCATCATCATCATTGCCTTTCTCACTCTGCACCAGGGTATAGGCCACGGACAAACACTTTCCACCTTTCTCTATCCTGGGCTAGCTTCTTGATGTTTTTCAATGTCTTCCCACTTTCTGTACATCAATTTCTGTGATTCTTCACCAGGTTCCACACCGTCTTCCCCTTTATCTTTTACCCTGTTGATTCCAATCCAACGCTTTCTTTCTTATGCAGCTGCCTGACTTCCTGGGAATATGTCCAATCCATCGCCACTGCCTTCTTTCTACCTCATCTCTGACTGGGATCTGTCTTGTTTTCCTGAACACTTCTTCACCAGACTCTTAACTATGATACTATTGTCGAGTGTGTAATCTAGGTGCAAGGTTACTGGACTTGTAACAGTGAACTTGCGGGTTCGGATTGACCATCTACGCTTATCCCGGCCCGGCCCTGCGTTCTGGAAAAGGCACTATGCACGATTCTTTCCCTAATTTGGCTCGGTCATTTCAGAGCCTGACGTTACATTCGGAGTTCTGGTAGGGCATCTATCCCCCCCCCCTCCCGGACTTCTTACAGTGCTGCAAGGGTCGTTAGACAAATGCAATTTCGCAGCCCCACAATGCAATCTATCTTGCCTAACCTAGCCTCATCTTCCCCTTCTTATCTGTCAGTGTGGTCACGTGATCCTAAGCACGCCGTTGTCCATACAAGCCCAAGTGAGAATGAAGCCCCCGCTCCCCCCGGCTAGGAATCAGCTGATACAGAGAGTGCCTATGGGCTGCGTCATGAAAGCTTTCGTCTACTACAAAACTGCCTTCTGGAAGGAGAAAGGTCAGCAGTATTTTTGTTGTGAAGCTTTCGTACTTCTTCTTCTTCTTCTTCTTCAGGTGTCAGGTCTGAAGCAGACACTGACGATCATGGCACCTCCATTCCTGCCTATTGTCTGTCTTCTTAATCAGCTCGGTTTTTCTCTTTGTGTTATTCGTTGCAAAATTGTTCAGGCCATCTGTGAATGTTGTTCTTTGTCTTTATTCCCTCCATCTTTCCAGCAGCGGTTTCTCTATTCAATTAATTTGATCTCTTTGTTTTGTTTTTGTTTTAGTAAGAAGGGTTTTACGGCACTTGCAACACGATAAGGTCATATAAATGCCGAAGATTAGAGGTG
This sequence comes from Aplysia californica, assembly GCF_000002075.1. NCBI lineage: Eukaryota > Metazoa > Mollusca > Gastropoda > Aplysiida > Aplysiidae > Aplysia > Aplysia californica. The sequence goes on from NW_004797660.1 coordinate 183,153, forward strand.
TTACAAGAGAGTAACAAACACAAAAAAGAAGGAGGAGAGACAAGGACGATAGATGTTTGTTTGATAGGAAAGAAGGAGCAAACCACACCAGAGCACCCGCCAACCACCCATGATTTATTTGTGTGGCCAAAGAATCTCAATAAATGTCTTTTTCTGATGGTTCTTATTACATATCTTTCACAACCTGTCATTTGGATCACTCCCCCCCCCCCCCCCGGGGGCGGTGCTACTGACTGAATTGTCTTTAGGCCATTTCCAACATTAACCACGTTCTTATGCACAGTGGAGTTGTAATTGTAAAGGGCCTGATTCAGCAGTGTCATGCTCATAACTGTGCCTGAACTGCAACAAGGAACAGCTGCTTTTTCTTTCGTCATTCTTACTATCGTCATGTTTTCCTCTACTTCTTTTGTATGTTTGTCACACTTTTGTGACCCGCTATTTCTGGAGTGCCTTGATAGTCGAAATAGACTTTGTGCTGTTGAATGTAGAGAGGTGAGCAGAGTTAGTCTGATTCCCTGTAAATTGTAAGGACTTCTCTGTTGACATCTACCCCTTGGCGCTAATATGACCTTATGCAGTTTCGAGGGCTGTAAAACCTCTACTAAAACACATAAAAAGGAGCACTTCTCTATTTGTGAGGCATCCTGGTGAAAACAGGTGCTCGTTAAAATAATGAAATCAAAGAAATCAGCATTTTTTCTCTG
>NW_004797660.1:185486-187184 GCF_000002075.1 Aplysia californica
CCCCCCCCCTCTGTTACTTTTGTTTGTTTGCCTGTCTGTCCGTCTGTCTGCCTTTTTCCTATCACTCATATTATGACTGTCCCTGTAGTGCTGTGCTTCTATTTACCAAAGCAATCAAACCTGACAAGCTGTTTGATTTCAATACTTGAATACTTGAATTTAAAGCTGAGGTCTTCATATAGGTCCATTTTATTGTGGGAAGGCTGATTGTTTCTATCATCAGCTTTTGATTTCAATGAAAAAAAAAAAGATTTAGCTGTACAGGTTCTGATAAATTGTGCTGCAATACGTCATAAGTGCCGAAGATTAGAGGCGCTACAAGAGAGGAAACATTAACAACTCACTGCATCCTCCTGACCCAAGCTCTCCGGCTGGTGGCAGAGAGACGTCTCTTTCTTCCCGCGACACCCAAAAGGTTAAAAACTATAAAAGAGTGTATTTTCTTCTCTAGAGGAGAGGGGAGTATAATATGTGTGTGTGTGTATGTGAGAGAGAGAGAGAGAAAGAAAGAGAGAGAGAGAGACAGAGAAGAGAGAGAGACAGAGAGAGAGAGAGAGAGAGTGTGTGTGTGTGTGTGTGTGTGTGTGTGTGTGTGTGTGTGTGTGTGTGTGCGCGTGTGTGTGTGTGTATGAGTGCGTGTGCGTGTGCATATGTGTGTAGATCTAGGTATGTACGTGGTGAAATACCAAACCAATATGCCAGGATATGGACTAAAAAGATGTACCTTATCTTATCTTATCTGATCTTATCTCGTCTTATCTTATCTTATCTTCTCTAGTTTCGTCGTTGCCGACCTAGCCCGCAAAGCCGCCAAATTAAGTCCAGAGCAAAGGAAACATCACATCACAGAAGTTCTTTCCAGAGTGTTCGAGTCAGAGGAAGCTTTGCACGTGAGGGATTTCTTGTTTTGTTTTTGTCTGTGTTTAGTTTTTGTAGAGATTTTACAGTTCGCAACTGCATACGGTCATATAAGCGCCAGAAGATTGGAGGTGTTACAAGAGAGTAACAAACATAACAAAGAAGAAGGGGAGATAAGGACGATCGATGTTTGATAGGAAAGAAGAAGCAGACCACACCAGAGCACCCGCCAACCACCCACTTTGTCTGTGTGAAATTGTAGTTTCTGACAAACATCTACAGTCTTTATTTCTCCTTATTGTTTTTTATTTTGCATGTCTGTCTAGTAAAATATCTAATCTTATTAATTGACCTGTTTGTGATGCAGTGCTGTAAAACTCCTCCTTAAACTTTTAAAAAGGTATGATTATTTTTAAGTCATGTTTAGAAAACCGTTTTCATTGACCCAGAGTTTACATTGGAATAATGATATTATCATCTGGGCTTTACGCAAATTATGTTACTGAAAGAAGTTTTGGGAGTGAGAAAGAGTGGGTGGGTTGGGGTTGGGTGGGGCGGTAGGGTATGAGGGTTACGGAGAGCAGTAATAAATGACCCGACCATATCTCCTCAGCAGTAAATCAGCGAATACGTTTTGCGCCTTTGAAAGTCTTATTCCGAGTACGGCTAACTTTTTAAAAGGTGTTATTGTGGGGGTGTTTTTGTTGTTGTTGCTGATGCTGCTGCTCCTGCTCCTGCTGCTTTTGCTGCTGCTTCTTTTGTTACTACTGTAATGTTATTTGTTGCTTTTGTTGTTGTTTTTTGTTTCCAGAGTACATGCAAAAAGAGGGTAGCTGGGGG
>NW_004797660.1:187321-188698 GCF_000002075.1 Aplysia californica
GGGTAGGAGAGATTTTTCTTATTTACAAGTTTCTTTCTCGACAATGTTTTTTTTAAATGTATGTTTTCTTTGTAATGTTCGCTTTGGATCCACAAGTCACTCACTCAATCGCAAAGAGTTAAAGAGACTCTAACAGAGAAACTAAATAATAATTTCTATAACACAGATATATCTATTACGTGTTTCATCGTTGTTAAATAAGGTGCTTGTCAAAATAATAAGATCAAATAAACCGACACATTTCTGTTGGGCAAGTTTTAATTTCTGCTGGGCAAGTTTTATCGATCCTCCCCCCCCCCCCCATTTTTGGACATAAAAAATTACCCCAAAATACCAAAACAACCCAATAACAACAGCATACCCCCTTCCCCTCAAATAACACAAATTCTGTCTGGATTTTATTGTAAAAAGATTGATAAAAGGTAAAGAAAATAATTATAAGTTTGCATTTTTCAAGGAAACCTAAATTTTGAAAGTCACCAAACTTTGGCGGCTATTTTCTCACTAGTTTTACTCTGAAACCAGTCAACCCCCACCTCCTTCTGTCGCGCATAAATATTATATCGACTTCTAATCACGATCGATAAGTACTTTTTTCATTAACAGCAATATAATATATGAGATTATACCAATAACTTCATAATGTCCCAAAACTGACGAACGCCTAATTCCACCATGTAGTGAAATAAATGTCCATACCTAAGACTACACAAACAATAATACAAGTGACCAAAGAAGACGGTAGTATACGGGATGGAAAAGGTCCTGGAAGAACATAACATATCTATGACAGACGCGACACACCTTGCACAGGACCGAAACCTGCACCTCCCCCTCGACATTCTAAGTATACCAGAAGAAGGAAAAAGTAAAGTAAAACAAGTGAAGAATATTAGCAGTGTAAAGAACGCTGAGATGAACAGAATGATTTGTTTTAAGCTATAGGTTTATCAAGGAAAAACAATCCATCAATCAATGCCTATCACGCCTGGCAGGGTATAGGCCATATACAGGCTCCTTCTATTTATTTCTGTCTTGGGCCATCCTTTTTAGCTCGTTCCAAGTGAGCTTCATCTCTCTCATGTCCCTTTCCACTGCCTCGTGCTCTCTTTGAGTTCCACTGCAGCGACTGTCTTATGATGTTTCCACTGGGCTTTCTTAAGGTGTGTCCCATCAATCGTCACTTTATTACCCCTCGTTCTACTTCTATATCCTCTTATCCTGTCCTTTCCCACAGCTCTTCTTTTCTTATTCTATCCTGCCACTTAATTCTTAGGATACTCCTCATAGATCTATATCTATCAAGGAAAGTGTAAAACATTAATCGCTACTTGTGTGTGTGTGTGTGTGTGTGTGTGTGTCTGTGTGTGTGTATGT
>NW_004797660.1:189481-190500 GCF_000002075.1 Aplysia californica
TGCGAATTTTTCGGAATGGAGACCGTCGGTTGGCTGAAAAGTCCGCCATGACAGTTTTCGCAACTTTTCTTCCACCTCGCACGCACTGCTCGGATCGACAGAACCCCTTCTCTTAGGGAGGTATATGGTATGCGGACGACGGACCAATCAGCGGCCAGCTCGTCAGGATAGAGAGAAAGTAGACAGAGGCTTTCTCGGGGTTGCGGCGTGCATGGAGGTATAAGGAATGTGAAGGGAAAAGCGGCCTAGTATCTCTACGTTTAGCTGCTCCGTCCTCAGTCTTGGGGTTACGAGTTTTCTCTCTCTGTACACACATATGGGCGCACATTGTGTGTGAGTGTGTGTGTGTTTGTGTGTGTGGTGTGTGTGTGTGTGTGTGTGTGTGTGTGTGTGTGTGTGTGTGTGTGTGTTTGTGTGTGTGGTGTGTATTTGTGTGTCTGTTTGCGTGTGTGTTTATACATGCTTGTTTGATTATATTTATGTTTTTGTGCGTCCTTTCCATTGAGGTTGACAAAAAGGTAGGGGCGGGGGTGTGCTTCGTGTTTATGGACAGTTACACGTATTTCTTCGCAATCATGTGAGATCTCCTCCTGACTGCCTTCTTGAAAGATACGGCACCCTCTACAGCTATTCTTAACCATCTTGTTACAATGATTTATATGACTGTCCCAGTGGTTTTATGCACCCCACATAATTTAGCAAAATTTGATCATTTTTTGCATAATTTCTGATTATTTTCCTTCATCCTTCTTTGTTAAAATTAACAGAATCGCATAATTTCACATTTTTGGGCTCAGTTTGCATTATTTCAGAATTTTTCTTGCATAAAACGACGGGGACAGATATGACCTTAGAGCGTGCATCAGAATAACACTGCGTTACAATCAGATAACTGAGTTTGTATTTAGCTTAACATAATATTATTGTTTATGTTACAGTTTATTTATATTCTGCATGTGACTGTACGCCTGCTGGTGTGTGCATGTGTGTATGTGTGTGTGTGTGTGTGTGTGTGTGTG
>NW_004797660.1:190600-191636 GCF_000002075.1 Aplysia californica
GTGTGCGTGAGTGTGTGTGTGAGTGTGTGTGAGTGTGCGTGTGCGTGCGTATGTAGATCTTTCTGTTTACGTTGTGAAACACCAATCCAGTGTGCCAGGATCTGGACAATGAAGATGTATCTTATCTTAATCTTATCTTATCTTATCTCATACTCTGCGCTAAGCTTGACATTCAGTGAACTTCTCCAACAGTGTTTTAGTTTTCGTAAAAGTTTTACGCCACTTGCAACACAATAAGGTCATATAAGCGCCGAAGAATAGATTTGTCACAACAGAGTAACATACACAAAAAAGGAGGAGGAGGACAGATAAGAACGATAGATTTTTGATAAGAAAGAAGGAGCTAGCAAACCACACCAGAGCACCCGCCGCCAACCACCCACTCTCCGACAGTTGTACAACAAAATATGTGAGCATCGTGGTGAGATCAGGCGGTCGTCAAACTTATGAAATCCGAGAAATCAGCATTTTCGGCCAGTTTAGACATTGTAAAAAATTTTTTTTTAAGCTTTTGGGCGCAACACCCTGTGTGTCCATGATAAAAAACACTTTTATATGTGCAAGTTATGGAACAACTTTGTGATTAAATGTACACAAACATGCAGTTTCCAAGGACTTTAAAACTAAGGAAGTCACAAAACTTTGGCAGCCATTTTCACGTTAATTTTACTACTGAAACCAGGCGACCCACCTCTTTTAATCGCAAATATCTCGACTTCTATTCAAGATAAATGGATATTTTTTCATCAAAAGCAAGACAAATGAACTGGCTTTGGGATGATACCTGAAACTTTATATGCCCCAAAATTGACGAGCGACTGATTCCACAGCGGCGTGACACATAATGTGTTTTTGTTTGTTCCTCAGCGTATTCCGACGTCCCATTGGCCGCGTGTTCTTCGCAGGGACGGAAGTGGCCACCCAATGGGCGGGCTACATGGAGGGAGCCATCCAATCAGGGGAGAGGGCTGCCAATCAGGTAGTCAAAGGGACGGAGGGGGCGGGGCTTCGGTGTAATTTTTTTTTTTTTTTTTTT
>NW_004797660.1:192696-195196 GCF_000002075.1 Aplysia californica
CAGAAGATTCGGAGGATTTGGCGTAAGCTGGTTGTATGAAAGGAAGATAGCTTGGCCCGGTCATGATCAGTCATCCTCCAGCATTCAGCTCTATATATAGGAGTGTGGATAGTACACAGCTGTTATACAGCTTTAACTTAGTTTGTATACTAAAATGTCCTGACTTCCAGATGTTGATCATGCTTCTGTGTACAGATCTTGCCTTGCCGAGTCTGTTCATGATGTCTTCCTTTGTGCCGCTGTCAGTTTTGATTATGCTGCCTACGTAGTTAAATGTGTCTGTTGTAGGCAGTGGATCTCTCTAGTGGAGCATTACCTTGTTGTGGTTAAAGAGCTTGTGTACCTCAGTGACCCCAAGAGCTACGCTGGCTGGAGCTAATGCTTCTGGTAGGGCCACCCATGCCAGACAGGTCGACGGGTAGAGGTCAAACCGGCCCTCCAGGTTTCGGAGGTTAGGCTCAGGGCTAACAACCCAAACTGGTAAAAATCACATGTTAAGGAAAAACAACAGCTTCATAATATGCCCAACCATGACGAGCACCTGATTTTAACATGCCGTGACACGTGTCGTTCTATTCTTCCTCCTCAAGGTTCTACAAGCAGTTGGCCTGTCCAGTAAAGAGGACGTTGACGAGAACGAGGAAGACGAAATGAGTGAAGAGGTAGGTTATTAGTATTGTGTGGTTTGCTGCAAGAGAAAGCGAGTGAGTGAGAGAGATAGAGATAGATAGATAGATAGATAGATAGAGAGAGAGAGAGAGAGAGAGAGAGAGAGAGAGAGAGAGAAGAGTGAGAGGAGAGGAGAGGAGAGGCGGGTAGATAGAGGTAGTGTAAGAGAGAAAGGTACACAAATGGTTTTCTTTGAGAATTAATACCCATCCACAAATATAAGTATTTTTTGTGTCGTTACGTCGTGGAATCAGGCGCTCGTCAATATTTTGGCATATTGAGTTAAAAAAGCTTGTTCATCATCTAAAAGCTTGTTTATTTGTCATGCTTTAAATGGAAAAAAAATACCCATCTATCTTCAACAAAAGTGGAGATATTTCGGATTTAAGGATGTGGGGGTCACCTGGTTTTAGAGGTAAAACTAACGAGAAATAAAAGACTGCCAAAGTTTGGTAACTCTAAAGCTGAAGAGTCGATGGAAACTGTAAATTTACATTTGGGTACCTTTGATCAACGTTTTTCTGTAAAATCGTCACAGGAAATTTGTTTCTTGATGGACATTATAGATAGAAAAAAAGCCAATTCCTTTGATTTCAATATTTTGACAAGCGGCTGACTTCACCATTATGCCTCACATATTAATTCAACATGTTTACCCTGATTTCATCAATAATTTCACCCCCCCCCCAAAAAAAAAAACCAAAAAAACCCCCAGCGACAAAACAACAGCCTCGTTTCATTGCAGTTTCCATGGTTTCAGGACTTTAGATCCAAACGCATACAGCCCAGTTACACAAAGGGTTTTTTCCTTAATAATTGGTCGCTTTCAAGTTTAAGGACAAGCGGGCTAACCCAGATTTTGGGGGTTTCCAGAAATCTTGACCTACACCAAAAGTCGACATTGCCCTATCTATAGAAGAAGTTTGGTATCATTGATGTGTATATTTGTTTGGTTATAGAAAAAAACTCTCCTTATGTCTTTTAAAAGAACAAGGATCTAAAACTTTATCTTCGATCTTCTCAAAACAGCATTTTTCGAGTAACTCCTTTGTCCTTAAAATCGACCAATTATCACCCATTCACAAATACAAATATTTTCACATTTATACACCATGTTTACTCAGTATGTCATCAATACTTTCTACGAAAGAAAAAAACGACCGTTTTATTGCTGTTTCCATGGTTATAGGACTTGAGATCCAAACGAAGACTACAGGGGGAAAAAGACGATAGTCACAAACTGAAAAACATGATAGTACCAATTTTAAACGCTTGTTGACTCAAAACTGTATTTCTGTTCAACTGTTGGTTGATTATTGCTGTTAGATTACCCATTCAACAACACTTAACAATAAACCACAAGTCAAACAAATATAAAGTTATGAGTCTACACGCTTTTAAAATTTGCACCCTCACAATTTCCATTTTGTGACTACCGTCATTTTCCCCCTGTGCTCTTCAAACACATATACCCTGTTATACAAAGGACTTTCCTTGATAATTACCACCCATCCACGAATATTCTTTCTTTTACATATTTATTCAACATGTTGAAGCTGTATGTCATCAATAATTTTTAAAAAGCAAAAAAGAACAAAAACAAAAACAAACAAATAAACAGACGAACAAACAAACAAAACCCCCGTTTTATTTCTGTTGCCATGGTTTCAGGACATGAGATCCAAACGCATTCAGCCCAGCTTCCTGGAAAAACACGCACCGACGGTCCCCAGTTTCCTTGGCATGGTGTCTCTCGCTGGATTGGCCCTCGCGTTTTGCAGCAGATTGTAAACTTGGCTGTGATTGGTTGATTATTGAGATGTCAATCGCA
>NW_004797660.1:198522-201796 GCF_000002075.1 Aplysia californica
CTTCTTCTTCTTCTTCTTCTTCTTCTTCTTCTTCTTCTTCTTCTTCTTCTTCTGAGAGCGGGACTTACTCAAGGCAGCCCACGAGAACACACCTCCGAACAAGGCCAGATAAAAACTGAACCCTACTTTATCATCGTCCTTGTCATAGCCGACTTCTGGGATTAGGGCTATGAGCAATACCATTGAGGCGATGACTAAAATTTCTGAGGAAAAAAGAAGACAGATTAATACTTCTTTTTGAAACTGTATGATTATGTGAGGTGTTACTTTTGGTTTTAATAAGGTTTTAGGGCACTCGCAACTGCATAGGGTCATATGAGCGCCGTATATGAGGTGTACTGACAAAATAAAAAATTCTCGGATTCATGCCCTCTATGGAAACTATAGAAACATCAAATGTATAAGTTTGGTTTGTACATGAAAAGATGAAAAGACATGCCGGTTAACATGAGAAAAATGGCATCAGTTGAAAATCTATTGTAATAAAACTTTAGTGAGCCCACAAGGTGAATAAATACAGAAACTGCACAACGCGACAAAACTAGTGCAGGGTGTCTAAAAGAAAGAGGATCCACTTAAACGGCAATACCACACATTCACTTATGTCAGCAAAACTTCACACACATAACATTCAATCACGAGGACATCTGGTTAGTAAATATGAAAAAAACCCCAATCAAAACGTTAGGGAAATATTAAAGTTTAAATATTTCAATCAAAATTGGGGAATTCTTAACAATGTTTCCCAACAGGGGTGTGATGGACATGTTCTGGTTTCAGGACAAGGACTGTAAAAACCATAAAAGTCACATCAGATCGGTATCTCATCGCGCTGAGAATGTTTTGAAGAAGTTTGGATAGTAGATGTCATTATACTGTAGAGGCCTGTTTCCAGTGGCATGTGTGGCTGTAAGAAAGGTTTAGAGAACGCCTTATACGCTGAAATTTTACAAATGAACGTTCACCACACTTTCCTTAACTTGAGCCCCATCAATTATAACCTATTGTTTTTTAAATATTGAGTGACAGAGTCTACGGAAACAACCCACAACAAATTGAAAAGTTGAAACTTAATGTTGAACTTGACGTCCAAAGAATCGACATAGAAAGAGGACACAGGGTTATTCCAAATTTGCAGTGTCATATAGAAGCTTGTAGGGAGAGAAATGGTCGACCCCTGGAGATTTCAAAAGACATCCCCTACCCCAGTTTATGTGGCAATATCAATTTTGAATAAATGCGTTTTTCAATTCACAAATTGTGACTATTTGAAATGGAAAAAATAATATGGTTTATTTTTTAGTTTTTAAGAAGTTGAAAAGTTTTGCCTTTCATTCAATTTTGGTTGAAATGTTTAAAAATTAATATTTTTCGAAACATTTCGATCGATTTCTTTCATAATATTGAGAAACGTAACGTCCTCAGGACTGAATGTTTTTTCTTCGAAGCTTGGTTAAAATTGGTCCAAAGATGATCGAGTTATTGCTCTTTAAATTGGTCCTTTTTTAAAACACAAGGTACTGCCGGAATTCTAAACTGGCACATATCTCACCGTTTTCAAAAGTTCTCCTTTGGTTGTCTGGGAACGCAAGGATTGACTGTAATATTCTGGCATTAATGTGCTTTAAACATCTAAGAACCAGTTTCCCATCCTATATCACAAACCTTCATGGCCATCATCATTCACCACGAGATCTAAGACTATCCAATGCAAATGTGCCTGCTTTTAATGCCACAAGCCTCAAGGGGGATGGGGGAGGGGCTGGTTTTCAATTGTCGATTTGAGGGGTCAATTTATGGTATCTGGACTTTTTACGCATTACAATACTTCAACCACTTGTACATCTAAAAAAAAATGCTTACTCTTTTTGTTACAATTAATATCTTTCAGATTTTCTGTCCTAGAACTTTTCTTTTGTCTATTATGTAACAAAATGTCGTTTTTCTCTCAAAACTTCAATTTTTTAATAGTTTTCCTCATCTATTTTTTACATTTTTAATTTGTTTCCAATGGAAAGGAAAGGAAAGGAAAGGAAAGGAAAGGAAAGGAAAGGAAAGGAAAGGAAAGGAAAGGAAAGGAAAGGAAAGGAAAGGAAAGGAAAGGAAAATGAAGTAAAGGAAAGCAAAGTAAAGTAAAGTAAAAGAAAGGAAAGGAAAGGAAAAGAGACGAAAGTAATGTCTGTAAAGTAAAGTAAAGTAAAGTAAAGTAAAGTAAAGGAAAGTAAAGGAAAGGAAAGGAAAGGAAAGGAAAGGAAAGTCTGATCTATCAATAATTTAAAGACCTTTCAAAGAAATCTGCGCGTCTTTCTTTTTCTTAAATGCCACTGTCCTGCCGCTTCAGTTTGGGGTGATACTCTCTAGAGTCTGTGAACTGTGGTGTAGAATAATAATTCACCATCATTCACCACGAGATCTAAGACTATCCAATGCAAATGTGCCTGCTTTCAATGCCACAAGCCTCAGGGGGGGGCTGGTTTTCAATTGTCGATTTGAGGGGTCAATTTATGGTATCTGGACACAGGGTTATTCAAAATTTGCAGTGACATATTGAAGCTTGAAGGGAGAGAAAAGGTCGATGCTTCGTGGTGAAATCAGGCGCTTGTCAAAATAATGAAATCAAAGAAACTGGCATTTTTTCTGTCCATTTTGCAATTTTTATCAAATTTTTGTTTTTTTGACGCAACATATTTAATGTCCTTTTAAAAACACCCTTTTGTGTGGATTTTACTGAAAAATGTTGATTTAAGGCACAATAATATAAATTTGCAGTTTCAAAGGACTTTCAAGCTATGGAAGTCGCTACAATTTGTCGGCCATTTTCTCACTCATTTTACCTCTGAAACCAGGCGACCTCCACCTGCTTCAATCAAGAATATCAAGATTTCTATCAAAAGTAGAAGGGTACATTTTCCCTGTAGATCAAGAGAATATAATCAACTTTAAGATGATGCCATTATCTCAACATACCGAAAAATTGACGAACACCTGATTCCACCATGTCGTGACACATATAAGGAGGACTACATGATTGTGCGCACACACAGTCATATTATGCTTATCAATGTTTGTGCACGTGTGTGTTTGTTTGTGCACGAGTGTGTTTGTTTGTGTGCATGTGTGTTTGTGTTGGTGTGTGTGTGTTGTGTGTGTTTGTGTGTATATGTGCGTGTGTGTATGTGTGTTTGTGTGTGTATATGTGTGTGTGTTTGTGTGTTTGTGTGCTTGTATATGTGTGTTTGTGTGTGTAAATGTGTGTTTGTTTGTGTGTGTGTGT
>NW_004797660.1:201896-209244 GCF_000002075.1 Aplysia californica
TCCTTCCTCCCTCCCTCCCTCCCTCCCTTCCTTCCTTCCTTCCTTCCTTCCTTCCTTCCTTCCTTCCTTCCTTCCTTCCATTCCTTCCTCCCTGAGCCTCATCGACTTACCTGGAAGGATGGCCAGAAGAGTTATGGCGAGGAGCAAGTAGAATGATATCTTCTTCTGCAAGATGATAGTGAGGACAAAGGTGGCTGTCAAACTGGCCAGCGAGATGAACATCAGTCCTATCGAGGCGTTCACGAAGCCTGGAGGAAAAGTCAGAAGAAAAAGTTATGTTTAAGAGCCTAGTTCAAAAGTCAATAATATGGAGATTTTAGTCTCGCTTGAAAGTTAAGTAGGGGATACATAAAGCTAGCTTCCGACCTAGCTTAAAAAAGATTCTGGAGGTTGCTTCGAGGCAAACAAGAACTTGATGCTTGAGTTGTCAACAAATATGTGGCATGACGTGGTGGAATCAGGCTCTCGTCAATTTTTGGGCATGTAGAGTTATTGGTATCATCTTAAAGCTTGTTTATTTGTCTTTTTTTTTGGAAGAAAAAAAATCAATTTATTTTGAATACAAGTCGAGATATTTGCAAATGAAGGAGGTTAGGGTCACCTGGTTTCAGAGGTAAAATTAATGAGAAAAAGCCTGCCAAAAGTTAGTTATTTCCTTAGCATAAGAGTCCGTGGTAACTGAAAATTTACATTTTTTGTGCCTTCAATCCACGTTTTTCAGTCAAATCCACACAGAAATGAGTTCTTTAATAGACATGAAGGGTGTTGAGCCAAAAACCAAAAATTCGATAAAATTTCTCAAATCTGCGGAAAAATGCTAGTTTCTTCACTTTGATTATTTTGACGACAGCCTGATTCCACCACGCTGCCACAAATAATATGTGTCACAAACAGGTGGAATACGATGCTCGTCAGTTTTTGGACATGTGGAGGTATTGGTTTCATTTTAAAGCGTGTTCATTTGTCTTGCTTTCAGTGAAAAAAAAATACTGATCTATCATGAATAGAAGTAGAGATATTGGTGATTGAAAGAGGTGGGGGTCGCTTTGCTTCAGAGGTAAAATTAACGAGAAAACGGCTGCAAAAGTTTGTCGACTTTCAAACCTCGAGAGTCCTTAGAAACTGCAAATTTACATTTTTTAGCCTTGAATTAACATGTTTCAGTAAAATCCACACTGAAATAAGCTTGTTCATTTGTCTATCTTTCAATAACAAAATTATCCATCTTTCTTAAATCGTAGTTAAGATATTTAACGATTGAAGGATGTGTGGTTGGAAAGTTTCAAAGCTAAAATTAGCCAAAAAATGGCCGCCAACTTTTGGTAACTCTGATGGCTTGAGAGTCTCTGAAAACAGCAAGTTTACTTTTTGTGTACTTATAGGAACGTTTTTCAGTAAAATTCACTCCGAAATGTGTTTTAAATGGACATAACAGTTCTGAGCCGAAAATTATTTTAACGAGAAAATGGATTTGCCAAACCGGCAGAAGAATGCCGATATCTTCAAATTCATTTTTGTGACGAGCGCCTGATTCCACCATTACGTCTCACAATTGTACCGCCTCTCATTCAAAGGTCCCGGGTTTGAATCCGGGTAGCGACGGAGACATTTCTTTTCTAAACTTGTCTCCTTTCACCTCCTCTATTGCTCTTTAGTAATGTTCTGTCGTCTGTTTTTGTTTCCACTTTCTGTCCCCACCCCCTAAACTTCCTTTGCCCCCTCCACTGGGCCCCTGGCTCTTTCTACAGACTTTCTACTGCTACTCCTTGGCACCTTCTTACTGCTGTCTTTCAGCGAAACCCCTTTTCTTCTGGTAGTAAAGATATTAAGCACCTAGCCTTCATGGACAAGGGCGAAAAATCTCGGAGATCCCGTGTGCAAGTTGCTCACACAGTGGTCCCTCGGTGGTCTAAAATCGATAAGAGTATGCTTCGGCCGCCACCCGGACAAAATTAAAAATTTCCTACAAACTGGAAATGTTTGGTGTGTCCCACGCGCTCATCTGGCCGTATGCAGTTGCGAGCGTCGTAAAACACTTAGATCTACCCCCCCCCCCCCCCAAAAAAAAAAAAAGACGTACCAGCACTTTCGCCATTGCGTTCAAAGAAGTCGGTTGTGTCACTCACGAATCCTCTGTATTCTGTCTTGAAAAGTCCGACATAAAGTGTGTCTTCAACCGCGATCCAATCTCTCGTGGCGATGGCCCCAATGAGAAATAAGATGCCCAGGAATTCCTCAAACAGGGCTATCCCACTGTAGATTCCTCGCAAAAGGCCCATTATCTGAAAGAGAAATCCGTTAGAAAATAAGCGCGCTCATATTATGCAATATATGTGTGGTTAGCTGTGTGATTCTCGGGAAAGTAGTCGAGTACGGTATGCTACCTATTTGACATTGAAGAAACCAAGGACAGGCCGAGGCGTGAGCCACGGACTTTTGAAGAATGCGTGAGTAGCGGTCGAGGCGCAGAGCAGAGAGTTGCGACCAGTCAGTGCGAGTTGGATCGCTAGAAACGAGCCGTGCTGATGTTAAAAAAGTCGTACAAGCTTGTGAGCAATGTCAGTCTATCGATCCTGCACCAGTTGTCCATGAGGCGGGCAACCTAGATGTCGCTACAGACTGGACAAGATTGGCAATAGACATAACTCACCATCATCAAGTGCCATACCTGTCAATTGTTGATTGTGGCCCAGGGCGATTCGCAATTTGGATGCAGCTGAAGAGAGAGACAGCAGGGTTTGTGACGGAAGTAGTTGAAGAACTCATGTTTGAGAGAGGACCAGTGCGCGAGATCTTAATGGATAATGGCACAGTGTTTCATTCAGATTGTTTTTGGCAGATGCTTCAGAAACAGAATATCAAACCATTGTTCAGAGCTACATATAGGCCTACGGGGAACGGGATTGTTGAGAGACACCACCGTACAGTGAAGTCCATTGCAGAATGAGGAAACATTCCCCCCCCCAAGAAGCTGTGTTTTGGTACAACTCAACACCAAAAGCAGGTTTGGACCCAGCATCAGTGCCACAGAGAGCTGTCTACCGTAATGATTGGAGAAACCATATCGTTGTTAATGAAGAAGAAGACAGGCAAGGAAGATTTGAAGTTGGAGATGATGTTTGGGTTAAACCACCCCAGAGCAAATGTACGACTAAGTGGAATAGAGGTACGGTTACGGGAGTAAACTCGATCAACAATGTTGCTGTCTATGGTATGGCTCGTCACGTTCTCGATGTTAGAAGAGTGGTACGAGATGTAACTTCAGAGGAAGAGGATGATGAGGGAGGTGGCGGTGAGCAGCAAACCTTGCAGACCCTGACGAGAAACGAAGGTGCAGGTGAACCCCCTCCCAGGCGGTATCCTGATCGAGTCAGGAAAACCCCCGGTTGGTTGGTGGACTATGAAACTCAGTAAATGGAGTAATCAAGTGTACAAAGTGTTGATAGCGTTGAACCATGTCCTGTTCGCACGTTGAAGAACTTCAGAAAGTTTTTTTTTGTTGTTGTTTATTTTGTTTTGTTTGATCTTGAGCTCACGGGGGCGTGTGGTTAGCTGTGTGATTCTCGGGAAAGTAGTCGAGTACGGTATGCTACCTATTTGACATTGAAGAAACCAAGGACAGGCCGAGGCGTGAGCCACGGACTTTTGAAGACTGCGTGAGTAGCGGTCGAGGCGCAGAGCAGAGAGTTGTGACCAGTTAGAGCAAGTTGGATTGCTACATGAGGTGGGTGTGTGTATGTAAACAAAATGCATTTATAGTTAAACTACATGTATGTTATGTATATATGTATGTTATGTATATCTGTATGTTATGTATGTATGTTATGTACGTATGTTATGTATGTATGTTATGTATGTATGTTATGTATGTATGTTATGTATGTATGTTATGTATGTATGTTATGTATATATGTATGTTATTTATATATGTATTTTATGTATGTATGATAGGTATGTATATTATGTATATATGTTATGTATATATGTATTGTGGTTAGCTGTGTGATTCTCGAAAAAGTAGTCGAGTACGGTATGCTACCTTTTTGACATTGAAGAAACCAAGGACAGGTCGAGGCCTGAGCCACGGACTTTTGAAGACTGCGTGAGTAGCGTTCGAGGCGCAGAGCAGAGAGTTGTGACCAGTTAGAGCAAGTTGGATTGCTACATGAGGTGGGTGTGTGTATGTAAACAAAATGCATTTATAGTTAAACTACAATATGCAATTGCGAACGCCGTGAAACACTTACCAAAACAAGATAATAATATGACCATTCCGTCTTTTCATTTTCTCCCCCCTTCTTCATCTTTCTCCAATTTCTCCTCCTCCTCCTCCTCCTCCTCCTCCTCCTCCTCCTCCTCCTCCTCCTCCTCCTCTCGCTTTCTCCTTCTCTCTCTCTCTCTCTCTCTCTCTCTCTCTCTCTCTCTCTCTCTCTCTCCCTCTCTCTCACCTGTTGTCTCACTAATTATTTATTATTTACTTCATAAAAAGGAAATGATAGGTGTAACACCCATAAGACCCGAGTTTGATTCCTGAGGGGGACACATTTTTCTTTTATAAAGTGCACTGATCTTTCTGCTACTACGTTACATCCCTCTCAGCCAGGGTCAAATTCCACCTACTGACGAACCTAAATCCTAGTTTTTATGGAATGTTGAACATTGAAAAAAACCCCACCCAAACCCACCCAAAAACAAAAACAACAGCAACAAAAACAAAAACAGCAAAAACAAAACACATATTATTATGTTTTGGAAAAGAAGAGCAAAAAGAAAATAGATCGCATCAGTGCGAGACAATGACAAAGACAATGACAATGACAATCTTTTTTTCATCTCAACGTGATAAGAATTTGTCTTGGTCGTTTACAGTGGCAGTGGATGTTACAAAGCTTAGGTGCACTCACGCTACGCACAATAAGACAGGGCATTAGTAAAATACAAGTCCCATGTGCTGAAACAACCCGCTTCGTCAAACATTCTCTCTCTCTCTCTCTCTCTCTCTCTCTCTCTCTCTCTCTCTCTCTCTCTCTCTCTCTCTCTCTCCATCTTTCTCTCTGTCTCTCTCTCTCTCTTTCTTTTTCTCTCTCTGTGTTTCATTTGTAGCACTGTGTGTTCAATAATTTTACTGCCGTTGATACAAATGAATTTCTATAATAATTATCTGTCTGTCAATTCTTGCTACCCTTTTCAAAGCGACTGAAAAACAGCCATATTTCTCAAAATGCACTAGACGTCACAAAATTGATTATTGTGTTATCGATGTCCGTTTTGTTTTTTTGTGTTTAAATAATAGTTAACTCTTGATTGCTTCACGTTCCACTGACAGGGACTACCTGTCACCCGATATGTCAAGACACCACTCACTTGTTTGTTTCGTCCTTTATTCTTTATCTCTGATTTATGTCATTTCGTTTCTTGTTTATCAGTATCCATATCGTTACATATTTCGCTCTCTCTCCACACATACTCATACGCAAATTCTCATGCATATACAAATGCCAGCACACTCATAGGTACACACATTTCCACTCATACTCACATATTAAACATACTCATACAAACACAGATTTTCACTCTTACACACATACATACATAATCATACGTACACACATTCCCATCCATACTCACATACATACACACTCCTACATACAAACATAATATAAATCCTACACACATAACACACTCCAACACACATACATAATAAAAATCCTACACACACAACACACTCATACACGCATACACGCACATTCATACACACATACATTCACACTCCTACACACGCACACTCACACTCATACATTCACACGAAATAAAAGTAGATCTATGTAACAAACGGCACTCACACAAACTGAGAAAGTGAAACAACAGACACGAAAAGCAGCAGCAACGAAAAAGAGATAGAAAGATCGAGAGAGATGAAGAGAAAGAGGAGGGAGACAGAAAGAAGAAGAAGAAGAAGAAGAAGAAGAAGAAGAAGAAGAAGAAGAAGAAGAAGAAGAAGAAGAAGAAGAAGGAGAAGAAGAAGAAGAAGAAGAAGAAGAAGAAGAAGAAGAAGAAGAAGAGAGAGAGAGAGAGAGAGAGAGAGAGAGAGAGAGAGAGAGAGAGAGAGAGAGGGGGGGGGGGAGAGAGCGAAGAAGACAAGGGAAACATTCGATCACTGCTCCTCGATAGTGTAAGGTGTTACCAACTTTACTGTCCTTCCAAAATGATCAGCAAGGAACTGTGATGTCAAATTGATGCTCTTAATACACTGTGTGTCTAACTAAGAGGGTCCATCTAAAGAACAATGACTCGGTCATCTTTGGACCAACTTCCAACTATACTTCGAAGAAATCAAATTCAGCAAGGGGGTCGTTACATTTGTCAAAATAAAAGAAATCAATCCAAACGTTCGAAACGTCCAATTTTAAAAACTTAACCAAAGCTGAGTGAAATCTAAAATTTTTCAATTTCTTAAAACAAATTAACCGTATATTATTCCGTTTCAAAAGGTCATTATTTATGTATAGAAGAACACATCAGTACAAAACTAATATTGTCAAATACATTTAGGACAGACAGTGTATGTTTAAATCTCCAGGTTTTTATGACCATTTCTTTCCCCACAAACTCCAATATACTACTTCAAATTTTGAAAAACCCTGAGGCAAATTTCTTGGTCGATTCCTTGGACGTCATGTTCAACATTGAGTTTCTGTTGTTGGATTATTTGTGATGTATTTATGTTAATATCTACATCCACTATATCTAAATGTCCAACTATAAAAGGCAACTCTATAACTCTAAGCTCCTAGCCGAACGTTCAAATTGACATAAACAATTTAATGACTACCAGTAAAACCTAAAATACCAATAATAGACACACCAAAAAAACAACCAACAACCCCAATACCAACAACACAAACAGTATCTTACCTTGATTTCTGTTCTTGCTGTGGATGTTCCCCAAAACAACCGCTAGGTCTGTATCTTTGTTTGATCACCGCCCACAAACTGCTCAGGAAATATATACTTTGGTGACAAGCTTGGACCTACATAGATAGAAAGGCCCAATCGCTCAGGGTTGAGTCGCTTATCAGCATCGTCTGGGTTTTCCACGTTAATACTAGCCAGTTCATTCTCATGTGAGAGAAGTTAGAACGTTGATTACAATACAATAGACTAAACTTATACTTTGGGAAAGTCGCGAAATTAATAAAGTATCCACGGACAGTAAAAAAAACCCCATTAGTCATCAATTGTCCCATCTCGCTATGCGAATTCACAAAATGATTTATTGCGCGTCATGCAAGAACCCTGCAAAGACAAACTTATTGACTGTAACTATAAGTATAGCGCCTCAAGGGGT
>NW_004797660.1:209419-219419 GCF_000002075.1 Aplysia californica
ACACACACACACACACACACACACACACACACACACACGCGCGCGCTCACACGCGCACACGCACACACATGCACATTCACTTATAAGGATACGTTGCGTCACGAATTTTTGACCGCATCGTAATATCCATTTGGACCGTTGACGTGACCAGGTCATCATCATCCGGTGCCTTGCCGACTGGCGAGGGCGATCATGGACCTCCAGGTCAGTAACCCCAAATCCCACGTGACGTAAGAGAGTGAAGGCGAAAGCAGGATAAACAATAATTATAATTGTCCCGGGTGATCTGAGACAATTGTTTGACGACGAGGTGGAATCAGGCGCTCGTCAATGTTTGGGTCTGTGGAGTTACATGTATTGGTATCATCTTAAAACTTGTTCATTTGGCTTTCTTTTGGTGATAGGAATATCCATTTATCTTGAAGAGAAGTCAAGATACTTTAGATTGAAGAAGGTTGGGTCGCCTGGATTCAAAGGTAGAATTGGCGAGAAACTGGCCGCCCAAGTTTGGCGACTCCCATAGTTTGAGAGTCCTTGGTAATTGAATGTTTACATTTGTGTGCCTTTAATTAGGATTTTATCATAAATATGTACACAGAAATGTATTTTTTAATGGAGATCAAATGTATTGAGCCAAAAACAAAAACAAAGTTGACTAAAAATTGCGAAACCAACGGAAAAATGTCCGTTGTTTTTTTGTTTTTAACGAGGGCCTGATTTCACCATGATGCGTCACAATTGTCAAGGCAGATCTGAGAGAATTGTTTGACGACGAGGTGGAATCAGGCGCTCGTCAATGTTTGGGCCTGTGGAGTTACATGTATTGGTATCATCTTAACACTTGTTCATTTGGCTTTCTTTTGATGATAAGAATATCCATTTATCTTGAACAGAAGTCAGGATACCTGAGATGGAAGAAGGTGGGGTCGCCTGGATTCAAAGGTAGAATTGGTGAGAAAATGGCGGCCAAAGTTTTTGTTTTCATTGCTTGATAGTCCGTTGAAACTGAAAGCATACATTTTCGGTGCCTTTAATCAACGTTTGTAAGTTTAATCCATCAATAAATAATATGTTTTTAACAGGTTAACAACGGTGTTAAGCAAAAAAAAAAAAAAAAAAAAAATTCAACAAAAACACCCAACCCAAACTGGCAGAAAATTTTTAGTTTCTCCAATTTCATTATTTTGACGAGCGCCTGATTTCAGCACACTGCCTCACAGATGAAGGCACGAACTAGAACGTTCATGTCCACATGACGTGTATCCGTGTATCCTCTAACACCCTCCCCCCTTCCCCTTTCCACTCACTCACTCCCCATACACAAACACAAAAGTAACTCAACCCCTCCGGGCGCAATCTGCTCTCAATTGACTTCACACCCTCGCCTACACGATTTCATCACTAATACGGGGTGCCCACTACTGCTGGATCGGGCCCATCGCTCGACTCGATCGCCTGAAACGGACAACAAACATGTTTGTTTTTGAGGCGATCGAGTCGGGCGATCGGTCGATCCCATCCGAAGTAGGCACCCCGTATTAGGTAGCAAGCTGGTTCGACATGTTGACACCTTAGAGTAACGAAGTTCTATCTGATATCATCTTTGGCCGTTTTGAGTTACTATAAGAAACCAAACGTTTCTATCTGCTCTATGAAAATCGTAAGATTCTTCGGAGTTGTTCACAAGATATTCAAAGATTTGCATTAGAAAAAGCTTGACAAAATTGATGTAAAACTCTGGGCGCCGGACAAGTTCACCAGTCGACGTATATAGAAGTACTTCTCTGTTATGGTATTATCTGAAAGAACCCCAAAAAGAATACTATTTTTCCTTTCCACGTTCTAAACATTAAAAATAGACGTGAAGTTCATTTTCTACAATGCAGTTATGGCAATACGAGCAGATTTCCTGTTGCAATACGTATTGAAGTGTATAGATGTAAGCTGTTAACATATGAGTGCCAAGGGGTGGGTGTCAACTGAGAAGTCTTTACAGGGAATCAGACTTAGACTGCTCACCTCTCTAGCTTCAACAGCACAAGGTCTGCTTCGACTATCAAGGCACCCCAAAACAGCAGGTCACAAAGGAGTGACAAACATACAAAAGATGTAGAGGAAAATGACAATAGTAAGGGTCAGGAAAGAAAAAGCAGTAGTTCCCTGTTGTAGATCAGGCACAGTTATGAGCGTGACAAGAATCAGCCCATTTACAATTTTACTATGCTTGAACGAGATATGTCCCCCCTTGGAGAATGGCCTAAAGACACTTCACATCCTCTTCAGACTCCCACACAAACAGAGGCAGGTGTCAGAAGAGAAACTACATCCGAGTATAATTATAAAAGTGGGAAAATTGCGAGCCATTCGTATATAGGCAAATGCATGTACACGATAAAACAAAACACATACACAAAAAACCCAACAAAAAACAGCGACAATAAAATTTAGCACATGTCCCATTCGGAAACCGGGGTGGTAATTTGGTTGGCACATGATACACGAAAAAGTTGCTGAAGCTGTTGTGATTCCGCGTGGTGTGGTTGGTGGCCGTGCTATTGAGTATTGTAATTTTATAGGGGCGTGATTGCCTAGTGTTATGATACATGTACCGTGTGTTCAGCTTGTGATAACGACGATTTGCCAATTGTGTTCTCGGCTGTACCCGACACGATTTAACATCTAAGAAAAGAAAAGCGCCTATTTTCCTCAGGCTAACCTCGGGGATCTTTGGCATCTCATACACTGACCACGTCACAAATGAGGAAGTGCGCAGTAGAGTGAAACAACACATGAGTCATTATGATGACTTGCTGTCTACTGTGAAACGAAGAAAACTGAATTAATGGTAAAGCCAAGTAACAAGATTATGTGGCCTAGCCAAGACCATTCTTCAGAAAACTCTGCAGTGGAGGAGAAGGAGGGGTAGGGAAAAGAAGAGCTGGTCCGACAACATTGCGGAGTGGACAGGGAAATCCTTCGCCCAAATTCAGGCAACCACAAAAAAAAGATAACGTGAAAAGTGGAGGCACCTAAAGAAACTTTCTATCATACAGCGCCCCTACGATCCTCGTGGATGTTGGGATCTTTTTTTTTTGGTAAGTGTTTTACAGCGCTCGCAACTGCATAAGGTCATATGAGCGCGCGGGACACATCTAATACTTTTAGTTTGTAGGGAATTTTGAATTTTGCCCGGATGGCGGCCGAAGCCTACTCTTATCGATTTTAGACCACCAAGGGATCTTTAACATGCGCAGCTTGCACACGGGCCCTCCGAGATTTTTCACCCTTGTCCGAGAAGGCTATGTGTAGATCTTTCCTACCAGAAGATCAGGGGCGTAGCAGAAAGACAGCTGTAAGAAGGAGTCCAGGAGTAGCAGTAGAACGGCTGCAGAAAGAGTCAGGAGCCCAGAGGAGGGGGCAAAGGAGGTGAAGTGGGTGGGGGCAGAAAGAGGAGACGAAAGCAGACGACAGAATATTTCTAGAGAGCAGGAAAGGAAGTGAAAGGAGACAATTTTAGAAAAGAAAATTTTTCGGTCGCTACCCGGATTCCAACCCGGAACCTTTGAATGAAGTGACAGTGAACCACAAGGCTACCCACGCGCTCCTGAAAGTGAAAACTCGACAATAGTTAGAGAAACGATATGCGAGGTAACGTGATGAAATCAGGCACTCGTCAAAAACAATGTAATCAAGGAAACAGGCTTTTTTTAATCATTAGACAAATTTTTCCGAATTTTCTTCTTTTTTTTTTGGCTTCTATGCTCATTTAAAAACACATTTCTGCTGTACCTTTTTCTGAAAAGCGTTGGTTAAAAGCACAAAAAACGTAAATTTGCTGTTCCCAAAGAATCTCAAGCTTTGGAAGTTACCAGAGTTTGGTAGCCATTTTCTCACTAATTTTACCTTTGAAATCAGGTGACCCTCACCTCCTTCATTCGCAAATATCTCGACTTATATTCAAGATAAATGGATTATTTTGTTCATCCACAGCAAGACATAAAAATTGACGAGAGCCTGATTCCACCGCGTCGTGACACATATGTTATGAGTATAATATTATCAACATTATGGTTGTGAGGTGGGCGTGGTCCCGGGGGTTTTGAACATGGGAGGGCAGTGTGTGTGTTGGGGGGGAGGGGGGGGGGTAAACTGCTAAATATTTAATCTTTGAGCAAACATATTCAAAACGAGATCCAGCTGAAACGCAGTGGAAAACAATCATAGCTCAAGTAAAGATGGAAAGCATCTAGAGGGCAAAAAAAAATTAACCTCAGGATTCCTTTCAGGAATATCGATTGCTACTTGATAATTGAGGATCCTGTTTGAAAAAAAAGCTTAAGAAAAGTGTCTCCTTTACACAATACTTGTCAACCCTCAACACAACATAGGTAAACTGATGTTCCAAAACACCGATGTACCAGATAAAACATTCTCATGTACAAAGTACTGGTGTACCAGACAGAACATTCACAACATTCACATGTACAAAATACTGTTGTACCAGATAAAACATTCACATGTACAAAGCACTGTTAGACCAGATAAAACATTCACATGTACAAAGTACTGGTGTACCAGACAGAACATTCACAACATTCACATGTACAAAATACTGTTGTACCAGATAAAACATTCACATGTACAAAGCACTGTTGGACCAGATAAAACATTCACATGTACAAAACATTTTTATATGAATTAGAACACGCACACGGGCAAAACACTGATAAAACCAGATAGAACAGTCACATGTGCAAAAAAGCCGATGACCCTGCTCCTTGTCTCTTGACTGATAGACATACTGACGAGCTTGTCTGTCTCTGTCTCTTTGCAGTGTTGTTGTTAAATGTTTATGGTTCCACCTGCCATAATCTAAACAATTAATTAGTGAAGAACAATACTTCAACCCTCCCTTACAAGTTAAGTTTTAGTAAGCGTTTTACGCCATTTGAAACACAATAAGGTCAATAAGTGCCAAAGATTAGAGGTGCAATAAGAGCGTAACAAATTTTCAACAAAAAAAGAAGAAGAAGGAGAGATGAAAACGAAAAATGTTTTGAAAGGAAAGAAGGAGCAGACCACACCAGAGCACCTACCTACCAGCCACGCCTTACAAGTGTCACAAGAGCCAGTCCATGTCGTGGATGCAAAAAGGGATACGTAGAAGGTACAGCTAAACTCTGCTAAGTAATGTACCGTCCCCGAAAATGGGAAATTGAATTGAGATTATTGTGATGTATTGTAGTGAAATCAGACGCTCGTCAAAATAATGAAATCGAAGATATCAGCATTTCCCCTCCAGTTTGACATTTTGTTCTAATTTTTGTTTTTGACTCAAAACCTATATGTCCCGTTAGAAGCATATTTCTAAGTGGATTTTGCTGAAAAACATAGATTAAAGGCACAATAAACGTAAATTATCAATTTCCAAGTAAGGACTCTCATGCTAATGAACTCACCAAACTTTGGCACCCATTTTCTCGCTAATTTTACCTCTGAAAGCAGGCGACCCCGACCTCTTCCAATCGCAATTTAATATCTCGACATCTATTCAAGATAAGCGTGTATTGTTTCATCAAGAGATGGTCAAAAGAGCAAGCTTTCAGATGATACCAACAACGCCAGATGCCCAATATTCCAACGTGTCGTGACACATTTATTGAATGCAGGAGAGAGATCATGAAAGCTACATCGTGTCATTTGACAGCATGGTTCAACGACCACAGAGAAGATGAAGGCACCACATCACATACAATGCAAAAACTGAGGGAAGCTGGTGTCTCAAGAGGGTCTTTGAGAGAGAGCAACCTGTGTAGAAAAGCTAAAAGAATATCCAACCTGCAGAAAACTGGCATGGTCAGCAAGCAGACCCTTTCATGGATCTGGAGAGGATATAGGAGCAGCTATGGCATTGTGGCGCCTGCACAGACGCCTGTTCTTCAACAAGTCGCTGTCTCAGAATTATAAAGTTCTATCTGCTCAGTACCTAGTGTTGAGAAATTTGACGTCAAAGATTTTGCATATTCATAATATCATGTCAAGCTTTTTCGAATATTATTCTCTGATTACCTTGATAACGACTCCAAATGATTTTGCGATTTTGATACCGCAGATAGAACCTTTAATTTGGTTTATGACCTTATGGATTTAATAGCTCAAGCCAGCCAAAAACGTCAGGTAGAATTTTGTAATTCTGAGGTAGAGAAGAACCCAGTAGGTCTTCAATGGTATCCAGCCCTCACGAACTCAAAGAGTCATCGTCTGTATTGGGAAATTGGGAAAACTGTGGGTTTTTTCTTACACGTCATAGCATCACGTGAGAGGGCGTCAGCTGATTGTTTAGCCACCAGCGGAGGGGAAAACAGTGTTCTCACCTGTGTCTGACAGGTTACCGTAACCTCTGGGTGCTGTATCGTGTAACTGGACTCCATAACCCCTGGGTGTTGTATCGTATAAGTGGACTTCGGAACTCATGAGTGGCTGGTGCATTGTGTAACTGAAACTTTTCTATTAATTAAGGAAGGTGTTTCATCCCACAAAAGGGCGTTGAACGTCATTACACGATGTATAAATTTCAGCTCCTCGTGTTATAAATGAATGCTCATAACTGTGGGGGAGCATACAACTAGACTAGGGCGGGCTCAGAGCACCAAACTTTTGATAAAAGGCTACAGTTCATAACATTTTATCCTGGCGCACGCAGAAATCCAGCCAAACAATGAAGACGCTGATTATCTCCGCCTGTCTTCTGGCTGTTGCGTACTCCTTCAGCGTAAGACAAACTCAGTCTGATTATGTAAACCTAGCCCTGCACAGTTTTTAATCCTATATAGTTTTATTATACTGTGCTTTGTGTCTGCATTTATGCTTAATCGTATAGGATCTGTTGATGTTATACTTTTAGTTACGTTATAAAGGCATTGAAAATTTGGCTCTCACAGACAGAATGAAGGCAAACGAGGCAGGGGAAGGCCCAGAGCAATCTTCTTGGACAACCTAAAGCGATGGAAACGGGGAAAGATCACGATAATGTAGCTTTTTTGAGAGCATTCGAGCAAAGGAATGAGAACCATGAACGCTGATGTCATTCACAGATCTGGCACTTGATGGTGATGATAATGATTTATGTTTAATCTCAAAAAGATTTTGTTTTTTGATATTCGACTTTTTGTATAATTATTTTTAACGCTCTATTTTAGTTATTTCTTTAAATTATAAAGTTTATTTGACAATGTTTAAATACTATTATATTATCTTTACCTTTTATTTTCTTTCCTTTTCACTGTTGTCTTGTACAACTATGTGTCGAAGAAAGATGCAGTTTTAAGACGTAGGTCAAATGTGTGGCCTTTCGGATCGCCATGTTGTTTCTAAAGAGAGGCTCTTTGACTAATTCGATCCGTCCTTTTTTCTCCGTCTTCCTATGGCCCTGAGGACATCAAATCTCATATTTTTGTTATCCTTTCACGCCTGCTGCTTTGGACCCAATCTCATATATGTCAAAGCAATTGTTGCTGTTTGTTTTTGTTTTTTGTTGTGTTTTTGGTCTCTGGGCTGCAGCCTATTTCATTCTCGTTTCGACGCCCACATGTTGTCTGTCTTCGTTTCTTTGTGTGTGTGTGTCTCTCTCTCTCTCTCTCTCTCTCTCTCTCTCTCTCTCTCTCTCTCTCTCTCTCTGTCTCTGTCTCCCCCCCCCTCTCTCTCTCTCTTTGTGATGTTTGACGTCTCTCTGAGACATTTTCCTTCGGCACACTGTATTCTGAATTCTGCGCTTTATTGAGGTTCCAGATTTGGCATTGTTAGTTTAGCAGAGAGTTGGAACAAAAATTGATCGGATGAGTTATTTCTTTGTCTCCAGTGCCTCAAGCTCACAATTTTGACAATATTGCCTTATCCACTACCCCTAACACTTCGCCCCCCCCCACCCCTCAAGCTCCTAAAGAATTAAGCCAGTGTGTGTGAGACAAAGTTTTGGTTTTACTTTTTTGATGGTGGGGGAGAGGGGGGGGGGTAAAACCACTGTTAAACGATACCTTCAACTCAGAAAATACTCGACATCAATTTTACCCATTCGGCAATCGAACCCACAACGTCTGTGTCAGACGGCAAAGTGCCTAACAGCTACACCAAAGATGCCAATCATTACCAAGAGGCTCATAATATTGGAGGAATAGCATACCGCGAAACCAGTACGAGATCTCAAAATACAAACAATTTGATCTTACCCGTTTATCCCCCCCCCCTTCCCTTTTAGACCCCGGATACTCGCAGTGCCGGAAATGAAACGACTGTTTCTCTAGTCACAGACATCAATGCCTTGTTGGACACAGCCAAAAAAGGTAAGCTTGTTTCCCTGCAGGGCATTTATTAGTGCTGGGCGGATGAGTTCCCGATTATTGAAAATTGAAAGCTAGGAATCGTAGGAATCGACTCCGAACCCAATTACTCATTTTCTAATGATGTGATTTTTTCCCGGTGGTTACCTGGTTGGCTCCGAACGTCTTCATGATTTGGGATGACCTTGATTTCGGAACACTAAAAAGCATCAACTTGTTTTTTTTGGGTTTTTTTTACATTCTAAAAAAAAATTAAATTTCAATGATAAAACCGTTGGTTTACGTAAAAAGGAGAAGGAACATTACATCCGTAGTATTAATCGTGGGAATCGGTTCCGGAATCGACTCTTCGCCCAGCTCTAGCATTTATAGAGCGCTCAACCCCGAATCACCTTGAAAACGTAGCGGACAGACACGTCCGATGAGCAGTACGCCAAAGGCAATGTTGGGACACATTTCGAACCATCCTACACAACTTGGAAACATGAATTACATTTCCTTGTGTACCTTTTGCTGCTGTTCATTTTAAAACCGAATGGAAAAATGTGTATGAATAACGAAGTTATGCTTTTTAAAATTTTTTAACAAGACCGTATATCTTTAAACGTTAAGTGTTTTGATGACGAGATTGCACCGTCTTCAATGAGTTTTAACGTACACAGGCTCTGAGTGTTTTACAATACAACAGTAGAATTTTAATATAATCAGTAGAGCGTTGTCTGACCAAAAGAAATTCTCTCTAAATATGTATCTCATTAGTTTAAAAACAGAAATTACTCAGTCTCACATTTGAATCAAATTAAATGATTCCATCTCTCTTAAACTACTGGGCAAAGCATCCCAGACCCATTATGAATTTCTTTATTGTCGGCTGATGACCTCAAACTGAGCATTAGAATGTAGACTAGTTTCCCTCTACATTCACATGACCGTATTGCTAGTTTGAGTTACATCATTTCATTATCTTCTGAATATTAATGTCTTCAATAATAATACTTATAATAACACATTGCATTTATCTCATGCTATCTACCTATCCCATATAAATATTAGCCCCGAGCGCTTTGCATCAACGACATGATCACTGAGCATACTTCATTCACACAAGATAACACATTTCATATTAATTTTAAAAAACCAAGTTCAACCACACAAAGAAGAACTTTCTCGACCACACGTTAATTTTATACACGTAAGGAAAGCAGAGAAAACAAAACGTACAAGCACTAACGAACACCCTACAACAAAGAACTAGTCGCTTTTAAGCACAAGGGGGAAAGGGGCTATCCCGAAAAATGCTGTTTTGAGAAAATCGAAGTTAAAGTTTTTGCCCCTTTTCCAGTTTCTTTAAAAGACACGGAGAATTTTCTCTTTAACCAAACAAATACACACACCAATGAAACCAAACTTCTCCTATAGGTAGGGCAATGCCCACTTTTGGTGTAGGTGAACATTTCTGGAAAACTCCCGAAATCTGGGTCAGCCGGCCTGTCCTTAAAAGTGACCAATTCACTTTTATCTTGTCTTTATCGTCCCGATGGGGAAAGGGGCTATCCCGAAAAATGCTGTTTTGAGAAAATCGAAGGTAAAGTTTTTGCCCCTTTTTCAGTTTCTTTAAAAGACACGGAGAATTTTCTCTTTAACCAAACAAATACACACACCAA
>NW_004797660.1:224419-233474 GCF_000002075.1 Aplysia californica
ATATAACTTCGGCCTAGTTTCTTTCCTGAATATGTTGGGAAAAAGTAGCCCGCCTCCCGACCTAACTAAACATAAAGGGGGTGAAAACAGTACGTATTAGTCTATCAACAGCTATAGATGCAACCCCGTGCCTCTACTAATGCAGACAAGAGGATCTTACTGTTGTAGTTAATACGTTAGTTTATTATGAGTGAAGTTCTCAGAATTTAATTAGAAATATTAAAATACCTTTTCTCACCTGCCCTCCCCATATACGTCACCCCCCCCCCTCCCGCCCCCTCGCGTCCCCCAAGCAGAGGACCCTTTGGAATATGAAGAAGAAAGCCTGGAGGTTGCTCTCAAACTTCTGGACGGACTTGCTGAGAAAGCACAGGAACTCTCAGGTGAGGACAGAAACAGAAGCGGGTGGTGGGCGGGTGCTTGCTGTGGTGTGGTTTGCTCCTTCTTTCCTATCAAACATTGTGATCTCGCCTCCTTCTGTTAAGTGTTTGTTACTCTTTTGTAACCCTTCTGATCTTCGGCACTTATATTTAAGGCCTTGTTGGGTTGCAAGTTCCGTAAAACTCTTACTAAAACTAAACCGATCTTCTGCACTTATAATATGTATGACCGTATTGTGTTGCAAATGTGTAAAACTCTTACTAAAACTAAAAGAAACAGCTGTAGACCAAGTGTGGGTGTGTCTAAGGTTCGATACCAGATGATCGTTCATTTCATTTTCTAATGAATCAATAGATAAATCGTTACCTTAGAATTACAAAGTTCTATCTGACACTTTTGGGCCGCTTTGAGCTACTAAGACCATGGGGTCAGAAACCAAATTAGATGTCCTATCTGTTCTGTCAGATTTATAAGCTAATTTCGGAGTCACTATCAAAATATTCAAAGAATTGCTTTCGAAAAAGCTTGACATTTGTCAAACACAAAGTTTTTTACCTCAAGTTTCTCAAAAACTGGGGACTGAGCAGATAGAACTTTGTAATGCTAGGGTAGCTATATGTCAACTCATCATGGTGTCCATTTTTCAAAATCAATTATACATTTCAAAAATGGTTTTGCTGTTTACAAAGAGCAAAAGAAAAAAAACCCACCCAGCTTTACTGACCAGAACCAGAACTTTCAGATAGTCCAGACTTTCATCAACAGATGTATGAGGGGTATCCTAAGAATTAAGTAGCAGGACAGAATATGAAATAAAAAGCTGTGGGGAAGGACAGGACAAAAGAATATAGAAGTAGAAATAGGACCAAGAAAGCGGCGATGGATGGGACACACCTTAAGAAAGCCCAGCGGAAACATCACAAGACAGTCACTGCAATGGAACCCACAGGGAGCACGAGGCAGGGGTAGGCAACAAGAAACATGGAGGAGATGTGTGGAAAGGGACATGAGAGAGATGAAGCTCACTTGGAACAAGTTTGGAAGGATAGCCCAGGACAGAGATAAATAGAAGGAGCTATTATGTGTGTGACCTATACCCAGGCAGAGGTGGAAGGCATTGATGATGATTATGACGATGATGATGACTATAATTTTCCCATCAATCACCATGCTTCATTTGGCAGTGAAAACTTTCACCAATCATTACTTGCTGTGTGTCGCGGCGTCGTGTCCGGTTACAGAGCTGTAGAGCTGATCTAAATACAATTTAATAATAAGTAAATGCATTACATTTTTATTGATCCCAGAAGGACACTTTGGTTTACAGTGGCACACATACATGCATACATAAATTCAAAACTATAAATACATACATGCATAAATACACAATAGTACACCAATACCGAAGGTGTGGTGGCCGAATGGTTAGTGCGCTCATCTCCGAAGCGGAAAGTCCGGGTTCGAGCCTCAGTTCGGACACAGAGTCCCCCCTCCCTCCTCTTGTCCACCCAGCAGTAATGGGCCCCTGACTTCGAGTTGGGGAAGTAAAGGAGGGGTGGAAACAAACTGGCCACCCTACTATAATATGCCGAAGGCCACTAACAAGGCAATCCCCAATGTCCGGATCGGATGCGGGAACAACTTTACTTTACACCAATACAGAACAATTTCACAACTATACCATTGCTGGTCGCCTCTGTGCAGCACCCTGTTTGTTTGTTTTATTTTTGAAAACATAATCAAGTACACACCCCAAGGACAACTTGTTGAATGCACCATTATTGAAGAAGAAAAAAAACAAAACCCACACCAGGCTTACTCAACTGACTTTTTCAGTAAACTACAGTGTCCTCTTGTGTCCCAAGCACTGGGAAATATGACAGTGGGAAAATG
Organism: Aplysia californica; assembly: GCF_000002075.1. NCBI lineage: Eukaryota > Metazoa > Mollusca > Gastropoda > Aplysiida > Aplysiidae > Aplysia > Aplysia californica. Next base: position 226,694 of record NW_004797660.1, read on the forward strand.
TCGTTAGTTCAGTCCGTCGCGGATGGAGGTTAATTCGAAGGTTCTGTCTCTTAAATATTTATTCAGTACTGGAAGTCGTATGCCGAAGGCCCAGGAAGTTGTTTCACTAACAAAGCAATCCCCAATGTCCGGACCAGGTGCGCGAACAACTTTACTTTATTGGAAGTCGTATATTATTATTCCACCTTCGCTATCTCTATAGCGTAAGATATTATAATATCTGTTATTCCTTTTTGGGCTTTAGGTTTGTGAGCAGGGGGGTTTTTTTGTGTGTATGGGGGGGGGGGGGGGGATGGTAGTTGTTTTTTTTCTTGATGCTGTTGTTGCTGTTTTTTGTTGTTCTTTTATTGACACTATTATGAAGGCACCTGTTAACTCAGGCCCCCTTCCATATCCCCCCCCCAACTTCCGTAATGAAAAAAAATTACAACGTACTGAGAGAATTAGTGTTTTACATGACTGAGGAAAATCATAAACCTTAATCAAAATCATATACCTTGGCATGTCTATACCATGAGTCATGCAAGGTCCTCCTGGAAATATTATATCCTTGTTTATGATTTTCTTGTTTTTCTTGTTGGTTTAATTTGTTGTTGTTGTTATTTTCATTCGCTGAAAAGACGAAGACGAACCTCTGAAAAACGTGGTGGCAGCGATTGCAAGGACTGCTGAGTCGATCGTGGAAATCACACAAGATACTGGTAAGTACCATCAGGATTTTCTTCAGTCTGAAAGCCCCTGTTGAATGTCATAGCTGCTTATAAAAAGTACATAATAATATACTATTCAAAAGTCGGTGTACAAGACTGATGAAATGATCGCTTTTAAGGACAAGCGGGCTAACCCAGATTTTGGAGGGTTACAAAAAAATCTCGACCTACACCAAAAGTGGGCATTGCCCTACCTATAAGAGAAATTTGGTTTCATTGGTGTGTAAATTTGTTTGGTTATAGAGAAAACACCTCTTGTCTTTTAAAGAAACTGAATAAGGGTCCAACAACTTTACCTTTGATTTTCTCAGAACAGCAGTATTCGGGATAGCTCCCTTGTGCTTAAAAGCGTCCAATTATGGGTGTCTCAAAACGCCTCGGTTTATCTCTCTTTTCATTTCTTCCTTTATAGACAGGCAATCAATTTTTCGTTTTTTACATTAAATCATAATATCATGCACATTAGAGACACGCCATTGATTTTGCTAAATATCTCCACAACCAGCTGAAGTCCAGTCTTATCCTGACTGCTTTGAACATTATGTTCACTTTCCTACATTTGTGTGGATCGTCTAAAAGTAATATTAATTTCTTTTAGTGTGTTTGTTTGCTTGCTTCTGGTTTTTTTGTTTTGTTTTGTTTTGTTGTGCTGTTGTTGTTTTTTGTACCCAGGGAAGATGTTATGAAAAACTTGGTTGGATAAAATAAAGAGGCGAAGAAGGGCTTACGGTTAGGGTTAGGGTTAGGGTTAGCAAGACAAATCGAGAAGGTTTTAGATGATACCAATAACTCCAGAAGCCCATAAGTTGACAAGTGCCTGATTCCACTGCGCCATGACGCAAATAATAAGAGACAATAAACAGGTTTATAAGGTTTCTTTGTCTGCTTTCTATAACAAAATAAAACCGTCGCGTCACTTCTCGTCGGCCACGGTGCATCTCCACACGTTTTAGCAATGTGGTTGTAGTGTCTTGCTCAATACAAGGGCACACCCTACCCCTGTGACCACTCATCTAAGTACCCTATCACGTGGAGTAAAATATCATTTAAAATGTTAGACCCCCCCCTCTCCCTCCCTCTCTCTCTCTCTCTCTCTCTCTCTCTCTCTCTCTCTCTCTCTCTCTCTCTCTCTCTCTCTCTCTCTCTCTCTCTTTCTATTTCTCTCTCTGTCTATTTCTATCACTTTGCTTCTCTCTTTCTATTTCTCTCTCTCTCTCTCTCTCTCTCTCTCTCTCTCTCTCTCTCTCTCTCTCTCTCTCTCACTCTCACTCTATCTCGCTCTCTGTCTCGTAATCTCTTTGTCTTTCATTAAGTTGACAGAGTCAGACAAGAGATGTGAAGTGACACGCTCTTAGTTGTAATTAAAATCTCGTCATACGATAGATCAGGGCGCTTGTGGTACAATGGTATGTTCTGTGACGTGCTACGTCAAATACCTAAGTTTGCTCTTTTAGTATTGTTTAGTGACGTTTTACGGCGCTCGCAACAGCATAAGGTCGTAAGAGAGCCAATGGGTGGATGCAAACAGAGAAGTCCAAACTGGGAATCAGGCTTACTCTGCTCACCTCTCTAGCCTCAACAACACAAAGTCTACTTTGACTATCAAGGCACCTCGGAAATATCAGTTCACAAGAGAGTGACAAACATACAAAAGAAGTAGAGGGAAAATGACGATAGTAAGGATGAGGAAAGAAAACGCAGCAGTTCCCCCTATTTTGTTCCGACACAGTATGAGCATGGCATTGATAAATCGCCCCATTTACAATTTTACTGAGTATAAGAACAAGTTAATATCCCCCCCCCCCCCCCTTTTAGGAAGGGGTCTAAGACCTGAGTCTTATGAACAGGAAGGAAAGACAATCATGTCATTGGTTATCTCTAGTCACAACGTTTTCAAAATCATGCTGCTAGGCTTGTACAAAAGAAATACAAGACAGATCCCATTACTCCCATGTTAAGAACGTTACATTGGTTCTCCGTGTCAGCTAGAATGCCATATAACATTGCAATAGTATGTCATAAATGTGTCAATATCAAAGCTCCCTCATATCTTAGTGAACTCATTCAGATTTATGTTCGATCTAGATCACTAAGATCAGGCGATCAGTAAAAAGTTTCAAGAAAAGGAAGTACAAAATTAGCTGAAAAATCGTTTGCCCACTTTGCTCGATCAGTTTGGAACTCTCTTCCCCAACCCTAGAGACATACAACATCTGAGTCTAAATTTAAAAGATCTTTAAAGACACATTTAATGACATCATTTTTATGCCAGTAGACTCATGTTTGGAACAATGTTATGCAAATGACTATGTATCCATTTATGTATTTTGCAAATTGCATTGTGTATATTTTATTATGTGAATTTGTATGTGTTCATTTCGTAACGACGTGGAAGCGTGTGCATGTGATAAGCAAGTAAATGTGTGTGTGTGTGTGTGTGTGTGTGTGTGTGTGTGTGTGTGTGTGTTTGTGTGTGTGTGTTTGTGTGTGTGTGTTTGTCTTTGGCGTGCATGTGAGTACACATGTGTGCTTGTAATGTGTGCGTGAGTGTGTGTGTGTGTGTTTGTGTGTGTAGGTGTATTGTGTGTGTGTGTGTGTGTGTGTGTGTGTGTGTGTGTGTGTGTGTGTGTGTATGTGTGTGCGCGTGCGTGAATATTGTTCGTACATGCATTTATGTAAAGCGCCTTAAGCTGTGTTCACACGGGAGTGGGCGCTGTATATATGATCTTCATTATTATTATTATTATTATTATTATTATTATCATTATTATTATTATTATTATTATTATTATTATTATTATTATTATTATTATTGTTAGTAGTAGTAGTAGTAGTAGTAGTAGTAGTAGTAGTAGTAGTAGTAGTAGTAGTAGTAGTAGTAGTAGTAGTAGTAGTAGCATTGTTATTGTTATTGTATTATTATTATTATTATTATTATTATTATTATTATTATTATTATTATTATTATTGTTATTATTGTTATTATTATTAGTCTTTCTGCCTGGTTTTTGTATCCCACTCACCCACGCTTGACCATGACACACACGATAGAAGCAGCCCGCTTCTTAAAACAAGCGAAATTGTCAAACATTTTTCTGGCAGTTGTTTTGTTTTGTTTATTTGTTTGTTTGTTTGTTTGTTTATTTGTTTGTTGATCCTTCCTTTCTACTTTCTTTTCTTTCCTTCTTTCTTTTTTTCTTTTTTTTCTATCTTTCTCTCCCCTTCTCTTATTCTATTTTTGTTTTGTTTTTCCTTCCATAGAGGGCATCTCGGTTGTCTACGAAGGCTCACAGGCGGGAGAGGAGGAGGACGAGGACAATGAGGAGGAGGAGGAAGAGGAGGAGACACGAGACTTGACCCCCAGTTATGGGGAAGGTAGGATATAACGTGGTTTGTTTTGTTGTTTGTGTGTGTTATGTACTGACACAGTGGTTAACCCCAAAAGTAACAACAACAACAACAACAACAATAACAACAACAACAACAACAACAACAACAGCAGCAACAACAACAACAGCAAAATCAACCTCAATACAATAAACACAACAACAGAATAAGCAACAAAGATTACATCGACAATAACAACAACAACAACAACAACAACACAGCAGCAATAATAACATTATCGATAACAACAACACTTACAACATTAATAACAACATCGATAATAGCAAAAACAACAATTACAACAATAATAACAACAACAATAACAACAACAATAACAACAACAACAACAACAACAATAGAGACAGCAACAGCAACAAACAGGACAACAGTAAAAACTACAACAACAACGACAACTACAATAACAACAACAACAACAACAACAACAACAACAACAACAGTAGAGACAGCAACAACAACAAAAAGGACAACAGCAAAAACAACAACAACAACAGCAACAACATTAACAACAACATCAGCAATAATTCCAAACTACATGTATTACTACTAGATCTACTCCTGTCTGCAGATCTTCCCGATGACGTGGACATGGGCAGACGCTAAGAGACAACATGTTCAGCAGAGACTGACGGTAGGTAGAGCAGAGGACCGACAGTCTGTCTCACCCCCACATCTCAACGAGGCACATCGCGATCCGAGTGCTGTCCTCTACGACTTTCTACTATATTCCACTTTAAGAAATATGAGGCATCGTGGTGATATCAGGCGCTCGTTAAAATAATAAAATGGAAGAAACAAGCATAATAATGTTATTGTTTGCAGCTGTTTGGTTCTTTGTATTGGATTATTTTTTTGGGCTCATAACATTTTATTTTTAAAAACCCATTTATGTGGAGACTTTACCCCCCCCCCAAACCCCCCCCAACAAAAACAAATGAAAAAAAGCACTTTAATCAAAGGTATAAAAAAATTAAATTTTCATTTTACGAGTTTTCTCAAGCTATGTCAGATCTGCTTGAAAGTCTTGGCGACCGCCAGATCCTTGTCTTTTTTCTATTAATTTCTTTTCAATAAAGTCCTTTACGATTTGCTTGAAAGTCTTGGCGACTGCTTGATCCTTTTCTTATTTGTATTTCCTTTCAATAAAGTCCCTCGAGGACCCTTTTCTTCTGCACGGCTGCTTTTTCTTGTTCTTTTTTTTTTCCTCGCCTGTGTTAGTATGTAATGAATCACAGAAAACTGCACGCTTTTTCCCTTGCCCATAATATGGTCGCTTTTAACGACAAGCGGGCTAACTCAGATTTCGCAGTTTCCAGAAATCTTGACCCACATCAGAAGTAGACATTGCCCTACCAATAGGAGAAGTTTGCTTTCATATGTGTGTATATTTGTTTGGTTGTAGGAAAACACTCTCCTTGTCTTTTAAAGGAACTGAACAATGAGCGAAAACTTTACCTTCTATTTTCCAAAAACAGCATTTTTCGGATTAGCCCCCTTGTGCTTAAAAGCGACCACAATATAATATGAGATTGATGCCGTCTGATTAGTAGAAAAAATTCCTTATGATACAGTCCAGTAGTGTGTTACGTACATACTTAGTGTGTCATGTAACTGTTACAGAAAGAGATTCCTGGATTATAGATGTGTAAGTCGATTATCTGAGAGCAATGATGATTTTAGAAATAATGGTTGTGATGAGTGAGGATGTGGGATTGCGTTTAAGTAATGTTTGCGTTAGTCCTATCTTCCTCTGCTTCAATGAGTCATGAGGGACGTGGGCTCCCTCTATCCAGTTCCCAACTTTACTGGTTAGGCTACCGGACTCATAATCGTGAGGTTGCGGGTTCGGGGGTACGAGCTGGGGTCCGACGGTGTGTCCTTGGGCACCTACGAATTTTCCTCACTTCGCCCAGGAATAGGTGCTCGGTCATAGACAGCGAAAAATCTTGTCAGACATTTAGTATTTTAGTGCCTATGAATGGCTGCTTGTACTGTATGCTTCCCAGGAAGTTGAGGCTGTTTCAGAATGCTCTCGGGTCTGCTTGGGTAATAGTATATATTGTGAAGCGCTTAGAGCTTACTGTTGAGCGGGGATTTTCGCTATACAAATTATTAGCTATCCATTATCTATAATGTCATTAAAAAGTGCACGACTTGTTTATTCCTTGCGTGTAACCTGCCGCGTAATCTCTGTGTTCAGTTTGGGTTTAGCTTGGTTGTGGGCGTTAGAAAAAAAAAGACTGTAGTCTGATCGTGATAGACACATCATCGACCTTCGTGATGTTGTAGGTGAACGCCGGAGTACGTCTGTCACGACGGCTCAGTGATGATGACGATCATGATGAGGATGAGGATAAGGATGATGATGATGATGATGATGATGATGATGATGATGATGATGATGATGATGATGAGGAGGAGGAGGAGGAGGAGGAGGAGGAGGAGGATGATGAAATGATGATGATGATGATGATGATGATAATGAGGAGGAGGAGGAGGAGGAGGATGAAGATGGTGATGATGATGACGGTGATTGGGAAGAGGAGGATGGTGGTATGGAGGAGGAGGATGGTGGTATGGAGGAGGAGGATGATGACGATGATGATGATGATGAAGATGGTGAGGATTATGATGATAATGAGGAGGAGGAGGAGGAGGAGGAGGAG
>NW_004797660.1:233574-234629 GCF_000002075.1 Aplysia californica
GGAGGAGGAGGAGGAGGAGGAGGAGGAGGAGGAGGACGAGGAGGAGGAGGACGATGATGATGATGATATTCTCTTTTTTCGTTTTTCCTGGAGCTGTGTCTGAGTGTTCATGCTGGCGAAATTTGCTTTCTGAATATTTACGATCCAGGCAGTTGTGTTATGAATGCTTAAGGCAGCAGGTCTGAGAAAAAACAACAACTTCACAATTGGTCGCTTTTACGCACAAAGGGGATATCACAAAAATTGCTGTTTTGAGAAAATCAAATGTATAGTTTTGGACCCTTGTTCAGTTTCTTTAATACACAAGAAGAGTTTTCTCTATAACCAGAAAAATATTCACACCAATGAAACCAAACTTTTCCTATAGGTAGGGCAATGCCCACTTTTGGTGTACGTCAAGATTTCTGGAAATCCCCGAAATCTGGGTTAGCCCGCTTGCCCTTAAAAGCGACCAGTTAATTGACTGATGTTGTGTTTTCAGTAATGCCTTGTTCATTCCTCTTTGCTGTTACATGATACAGACAGCCAATGTTGGATTGACGTGATTTTTTTTCTTTCACTTAAACACGCTTGCAACCAAGCAAGCAATCAAACAAACAAACAAACCAATAAACAAACAAACAAACACAACACTGTAATCTATCGAGATTGCCCGTGTCTAGTTGTTTTGTTTTTTTACCCCGTACTGTCAGATCGATAACAATTTTATTTATCTGCACAATATCAACACACAGAGATAAGAAAAAGGTATTGCTCAATTCACGGTAGGTGTTGAGTTTGTCTTCAACGTGGAGTTATCTATGTAGTTCCAAGTATGGTACATTTTGAGGTGACATCTTCATCATCATTGTCTTTCTCACGTAGGGGCCACTCCTAATAGGTGACGTATCTATAGGTCAACGTTCATCTTTTTTCTCTCAGATTGGTCTTCCCTGAGGTCGTTGTCTTTATAAGCCTTTAAAAAACGTCTTTATGGGACATAACTTTGAAAATAGATATCCTAATAATATTAAAAATAATAGCAATAGTCATAATAATAATAACAATAGTAATAA
>NW_004797660.1:234729-238440 GCF_000002075.1 Aplysia californica
TAATAATAATAGATAGCATTTATATAACGCAAATCCCCGCTCAGCAGCAAGCTCTAAGCACTCCACAATCTATACTAGGACCCAACAGACCTGAGAGCATTCTGAAACAGTCTCAAGTTCCTGGGGAGTATACAGTGCAAGCGGCCATGTATAGTATCCTCCTACAAACGTCTTATTGCCTGTAAAAATGGCAGCTTGCACTTGCACTGTATACTCCCCAGGAGGTCGAGGCTGTTTCAGAACGCTCTCAGGTCTGCTGAGGTAATAGTATAGATTGTGAAGCGCATAGACCTTGCTATTGAGCGGGGATTTGCGCTGTGTAAAATAATAATATTATGATGTCTATAATAATAATTATTATTACAATGCTATTTTTCTTCTGTTATGTTTGGTTCCCAATGTCGCAACCCATGTCGTGGTATTCGGAGCCGTTTGGAATCTCCCCTCTTTCTATAAATAGTGAACAGGTTCGAGCTGCTGGCCCGAGGTTGTGTCCATGGGAAAGACACTTTACACGAGTTTTCCCCACTTCACCCAGGTTAAAATGGGTACCCAGCTATAGACAGTGAAAGATCTTGTCAGTTCGTTAGTGTTTGAGCGCTTAACCAGCTGCTTGCACTGTATGTTTCCCGGGAAGCTGAGAATGTTTCTGAGTGTTATATGGTGTACTGGGGTAATAATATAATGTTTTTTTAGTTTTAGTAATAGTTTTACGGCACTCGCAACTGCATAAGGTCATATAAGCGCCAATAGTATAGTGTAAAGCACAAAGAGCTTGCTTTCGAGTGGGGACTTGCGCTATACAAATGTTATTTATTATTATGATTATGATTATTATTATCAACTGAGCAGACAGTGTTACTTTGACAACCTGGAACGAAAAGAACTGAAATTAAAAAGATAGGAACCTATTTTTGCATTCCTTTTTTTACTTGTCGATAATGTCCTTCATCCTCATCACTGCCTTTCACCCCTGGCTGGATATAGGCCTCACACAAGCTCCTTCCGTTTATCTCTGTCCAGGGCCTTCCTTCCTAGCTCGTTCCAAGTGATCTTCATCTCTCTCATGTCCCTTTCCACACATCTCCCCCATGCTTCCCGTGACCTACCCTGCCTCGTGCTCCCTGTGAGTTGTACTATGTCCTTCGTTGCACATATTTACATATTTATTTGTGTGACGCGGCAACATTTTGGGATCAAGAAAAAGGAGAAAGCGTGACATATCACCACGTCAAGAGACTGCATCGAGAAACATGATCTTATTACTTCACTCACCACATGATAGTCAGCAGGCAAATATGGATACGAAAAAAAAACAACAGCAGAAGACGCTGATTATCCACTCAGCTACGGGTGATATCTACCCGGCAATGTGTCTATAATTATAACGTAGGTCCACGATTTTCACTGAGCTACGTCACAGGACTGTGTGGCAAGCTATAAAACAAGAACAGGTGGTTAGCTAAGCTTAACGTCAATTCAACGTTACAAGCGCCCAAGTCAAGGTAAGACAACATGGTATTTTGATCCCTGTATGTATCTTAGTTTAATTGTATTCGAGATTTTACGCGCTGATCGCAACTGCATAAGATCATTGAGCGTCAAGAGGTGGATGTCAATGGAGAAGTCCATACAGGGAATCAGACTTACTCTGCTCACCCCTCTAGCCTCAACAGCACAAATTCTGCTTCGACTTTCAAGGCACCTCGGAAATAGCAGTTCACAAGAGAGTGACAAACATACAAAAGAAGTAGAGGGAAAATAAAAATTGATTATGATTATGATTATTATGATTATTATGATGATGATGATGATGATGATGATGATTATGAAGATGATGATGATGATGGTGATGATGATGATGATGATTATTGTAATTGCTATTATTAACACTATTACTATAGGCCCTAAGTATTATTATTGTTGTAATAATTATTACTACTATTGTTATTATTATTATTACTATTTTTTATATTATTATTATTCCTATAACTATTATTGTTATTATTATTACTACTTTTACTATTTATTACTATTGTCATTCTTATTATCAATAGGCCTGTTACTATTATTATTATTATTATTGTTATTTTTATTATTATTGTTTTTATTATTACTATTATTATTATTATTATTGTTGTTATTCTTTCAAAATTGTTATTCCTATTATTATTATTGTTATTATTATTATTACTAATGCTATAACTATTATTATTATCATTATTATCATTATTGTCATTATTATTACTATTATTGTCATCATTATTATTATTATTATTATTATTATTATTATTATTACTATTATTTTTATGATTAGTAGTAGTAGTAGTAGTAGTAGTAGTAGTAGTAGTAGTAGTAGTAGTAGTAGTAGTAGTAGTAGTAGTAGTAGTAGTAATATATTATTATTATATGTATTGTTATTATTATTATTATTATTATATATTATATATCACTGTTTATTATTATTATTATTATTATTATTATTATTATTATTGTTTTTGTTGTTGTTATTATCATCATTGTTTATATTATCTTACTATCATCCGCCTCATCCTTGTTATTATGACTATTTTCCAGATCATGGGTCTGGTTGTTCGAGGAGCCTTCTGCAGTGTGACCCTGTTTATGACGTTCCTGGGGCTTGTGTTTGTCTCTGTCGGGATCGCCACTCGCCGCTGGGCTGTATTCGAAAAGACACCGTGGGTCTATCATGTTGGGCTCTGGATAACAGATTATGACGGCAAATCGGTTGACACAGCCGACTTCTTACTCTTTATTCACTGGAGTGTAGGTATGTCGCGCTCTGCGGGCGGGGGCTTATTACATTTACAGACTATAGTGCGGTCAAAAATTCGTGGTGCGACTTATTTTCAAATATCTCCTCAACTATCGAACATAGGTTCTCCCATTTTTGCACAATGACTTGTATCAATTTGTCTTAACAGATCAACATTTTTGTAAATACCTGCAAGCTGTACTCTAGAAAATTCCTAAATAAATACAAATAAAAAATCCATGTGGGTGGTTTGTACAGATTTTTAAATGTTTACAGCTGGTGCAATATTGTTTTTGATAGCAAGTCAGTCAGGCTTTTCTAATCGGGACATTATGCTTATTGAACTCATGTTTTGAGAGCCATCCGTGCAAAAATGTGTTCACTATAACAATAATTTCTTGTTACAAGTTTTGATTGATGAGCTGTGACGTAGGCCATATGCGTAATCCAAATGTGTGTGAGAAGCGGGACGTGATGTGAACAGTACCATTTTACGTGTGACAGAGATTTCTAGTATTTTATATAAATTTATGAAGAACTGTTTTTTAATCTAGCCCCCAATAGTTCTAGGAAAAAAACAACGATTTAGTTAAGACAAATTGATACTAACTGCTATGCAAAGTATGGATGACATTGATTCACTCGTTAAAGAGATACTATTTGTGGGTAAGTCACACCACGAATTTTTGACCGCACTATACGTGAATCGTGTCATGGTGAGGTCAATGTGGAAATCGCAGTCATCACGAATCTAGAATACTTAGATACTCTTATCATTTGATTTTTTTTTAAAATTGTTTTTACTACTCGTGATAATCTCGCTGGATTGATAACAACAACAAGTTTGTGATAATCCGTTTTGCTGGTTGTGGTGGTGGTGGTGGTGGTGGTGGTACTGCTGCTGATGGTGGTTGTGGTGGTGGTGGTGGTGGTGG
>NW_004797660.1:238771-240224 GCF_000002075.1 Aplysia californica
GGGGGTGGGGGTTCTTGGTTGTTGTTTTTTTTGGAATAGGGAAAACCAGTCAAGGGAGAAAGTAGGTGTACAGGCCACGTTGGTTGTGGTCGTGTACGTGTTTTTAGGTCACGTTCATGTGTTTCTGGGTACAGCATCGGCTGTTCTAAACGCTCGTCAAAATAATGACATGGAAGAAACCGGCCTTTTTCTGCCGTTTTGGCTATTTGTTTCAATCCATCGTCTTTTGGCTCAACATCTTTTATGACCATCTAAAAACACAAATTGTGAGGTGTGCTGACAAAATGAGTTACTTCTCGGATTTCAGCCTTATGGAAATTGACACATCAACTTGATAGCTGAAGTTTGTACAGTTTATGAGCATGGAATAGTAAAAGACACAGTAAACTTGAACAAAATGGCATCAATTGAAAATTTATAAATCTGACCCCAGTGTCGATTTTCAGCCGATATCTCCATTCTTGGATCGTTAGAAGTAATTCATTTTGTCAGCACATCTCACACATGTCTGTGTGGATTTTACTTTTTAAAAAACCCTTTATTAAAAGCACCAAAAAATGTAAATTTTCAGTTTCAAAGGTTTCTTGCTATGGAAATCACCAGACTGTGATGGCCATTTTTTCACTAATTTTAATTCTGAAACAAGGTGATCCCCATCTTCTTTAATCACAAATATCTCGACTTATGTTCAAGATAGATGAATATTCTTCCACCAAAAGCAAGACAAATAAACCAGCTTCAAGATGATACCAATAACTCCATACCCTCCTGTGACGGCTACCTATGGCCTCACATTATACAAAAAGATTAATACAAGAAGAGAGACAACAAAACAACTGCTCTCTGTGCCTACCTGTCGAAACCTTTGAAACTTTATTTACTTTCGATCACACTGGAATCTCGTGTGCAGAGTGGAAACGAGGCAAATGTATGACGTCACAAGAAGGGGGGCACAACCGTGACAATAGAGAATCATTTTTTCAACACTCACAACATTTTCACTTCAGACAATCATTACACCCCCAAATTTGACGAGCGCCTGATTCAACCACGACGTGATTTTTAAATTTTACAAAATCGGCCTTTTCCTTCAGATACGCTATACGCCGTCAGAGCACTGATGTGTAAGACCGTGGCAAGCTCTGCTGTGGCCTTCATCAGCATCGTCGTCCTACAGAAAAGATTTGACAGTCAAACCGTCATAGTCAAATTGGCATTATTGTTTGGTGCGTTAGTTGGCCTTTCAGGTAAGAATAGGAATCTCGATTGTGGAGGCAGTTGGTGTGGTGGTGGTTGTGGTGGTGGTGGTGTTGGTGGTGGTGGTGGTGGTGGTAGTGGTGGTGGTAGTGGTGGTTGTGGTGGTGCTGGTGGTGATGGTAGTGGTGGTGGTTGTGGTGGGGGTGGTGGCAATGGTAGTGGTTGTGGTAGTGGTGGTGGTGGTCGTGGTAGCGGT
>NW_004797660.1:241418-252159 GCF_000002075.1 Aplysia californica
TATTATTATTATTATGAAAATACAATAGTGCAACACTACGTTTCAAGTTATGGGTACTGGCAAAGTTTCATATTTTTTCTTTGGGTACTTTCTGGAATAAATTGCTGCTTCGAAAGACAGATGGAAGTGGAGGTCCATGATCGCCCACGCCAGTCGGCAAGGCACCGGATGATGATGACTTTCTGGAATATAATGTTCGCAAAAGTTGGCCTTAGCTCCATTAGTAGTAGGATTATTACTATTATTATGTGTGAGGTAAAGGAGAGCCGTGGCACGGTTAAGTGTTGATCTGTGGCAGGCTGTATGAAGGTTTCCAGACAACTGAAAGCGTTGCCAGTCAATCAAGCACATGGCAACCGAAGATCGAAACCACACAAAAAGAGCGTGGGTGGTTGACGAGTGCTCTGGTGCGGTTTGCATGCTGCCTCTTCTTGTTTCCTATCAAACATCTATCGTATTGATCTCCCCTCCTTCTTTTTTAAGGTTGTTATTCTCTCGTAGCACCTCTAATCTTTAGCACTTATCTGTGACGTTATTGTAGTGCAAGTCCCGTAAAACACTTACTAAAACGGAAATAACAAGATAGACGTAATGTGTTCGCCACATAAGAGATCGTTTCCTTCCCGTAACATACAGAGACCCGGCCAACAGAAATTGAGAGGAACAGTAAAATAAGTGCAGCCACCTTCCGACTCTGATTGACTGAAACAGACCCAAAGAAGACCCTGTAACTGCTACACACCACAAAGCCCGGGTTAGGGTTAGGGTTAGGTTTAGACTGGTTATTTACTTGGTTACTTACTTGGTTACTTACTTACTTGTTTACTTGTTTACTTGGTTGAAGAATAGATATCATTGCAGGCACTACAATGCCATGGCTGCTCCCCCTTCCTCTCCGGGATCCTTACAAAGGATTGACTTTCTTGTCGTGCCGGTTATACGTTGGCGTTTAAACAGTGTACTAACAGGGCAACTTAATTAAAGCGGACGCTCAAAGCCTGGGACGAAGCTATGTTTCCTGACGAGTTTAACGTATGTCCTCGTTACTAAACGTTTTATGGAAGCAGGATATTATGTTGAAGATTGTACGACGTAAACTCATGAGGTGGGATTAGACCAAATCTTTTTACTCCATACCAGTTGTCACACTCTGGTGACCCGCTATTTCCGGGGTGCTTTGATAGTCGAAGCAGACTTTGTGCTGTTGAAGCTAGAGAGGTGAGCAGAGTAAGCCTGATTCTCTGTAAGGACTTCTCTGTAGACATCCACCCCTTGGCGCTCATGTGTTCTTATACCTCTGTGCAAACTTATGAACTAACACCAGCACAGGTTTCATTCCAGCCGTATTTCTTTAAGTGGTGCATTTTTGATAGACTTGAGAATATTAGTCACTTCGCTAGCCTAGAATTACAAAGTTTTATCTGCTCAGTACCTAGTTTTGAGAAATTTGACGGAATTTAAAAAAAAGTTTTACAGCTTTTTCAAACACAATTCTTGCTTATCACGATAACGACGCCCAATAATCTCATGAATTTGATAGAGCAATAAAAACAACATTTGGTTTCTGACCTCATGGTCTAAGTAATTCAAAACAGGCAAAAATGTGAGATAGAACTTTGAAATTCCAAGGCAGCGAAGTAATAGCTGTTACTTAATGCCCCACTTGGTAGTACACGTATGCAGTCCCTACTAAAAATGTAGGCCTCGGAAAAGAGGCAAAATTGGACGCTGGCTATAACAAAGTTTGCTACCAGACTCGTAATCATGAGATTGCGGGTTTGGGGGTTCGAGCCTCAGCTCGGTCTAACGTTGTGTCTTTGGGAAAGGCACTTAACACGAATTTCCCACTTGGTCCGGTCCTTTTTTAGATGAATGTTAAACTCGGAGGTCCCGCCTCTTAAACAACCTAACAGTGTTGATAGGAGCGTTAAACCCATATCATTTCCCACAAAGTTAGCAAGCACTGTTTTAGGACGTGGCTTTCCGTTATATAGTATGCAACTACTATCAATTGATTAATAATAATTAATCTCTAAAGGTGCTGTGAAGTTTTGTGTGTCTTTCCAGAAGACTCGGGACTGTCTCTAAGATAACTTGTATGGAATATACTTGGTATTTGCAGGTATATTTTGCATTGCAATGAGAAAAGGCGAGCTGAACAGCAACAGAGACCAACACGAGGAGCTTGACAATAGATCTTCACAAAAGACCTAATGAGCCAGTCAAAAGGAAGTAACAGGGCAACGGGTGCGAAAGGACAACATCACGAGACAAGGGAGAGAATAGATAAATAGTAAAAGAGAACAGCGGAAATGCTGAAAGTATGAACAAATACATTGATAAATGAAAAGCTCAAAGCTTACTTATTATCTAATGAGTTTCGTTATTTATCTGTAAAAATTAGTATAATATGTTTGGTTGTGGGTACACGCATGTACACATATAATATATATTTCATATATGTATTTATGTACCTATGCTGAACGCCATTAAAAACGCAAAGCTTCTTTCGCGGAGTGTTTACACGTTTGCATCAAATAAAAGAAGTGTTTATTGAAGTTTATCCATTTTCCAACCCATGTGTACCATTCTAATAACATGCTTTAGCTGATTTCGATACATTGTTTTCCTTCTTTCGGAGTACCCCCTTTAGACAAATTTTCAGATTCTCTCAAATCGAAACTAAGTAAAAAATCCCTCCCCCTAATACGGGGTGCCCATTGCGGATGGGATCGGGTCGGGTCAGGTCGATCGCCCAACTAGTCGCCTGAAAACAAACGCGTTTATTTTTGAGACAACGAGTCGGGTGTGATCTTCTTGTACCACGATAGCCACTTTGCGCCCGGAGTCTGTCTAAGAAGGATGCGCCCTCCCCTCAGTCTGGCAAAGAAGGATGCGCCCTCCCCTCAGTCTGGCTAAGAAGGATGCGCCCTCCCCTCAGTCTGGCTAAGAAGGATGCGCCCTCCCCTCAGTCTGGCTAAGAAGGATGCGACCTCCCCTCAGTCTGGCTAAGAAGGATGCGACCTCCCTTCAGTCTGGCTAAGAAGGATGCGCCCTCAGTCTGGCAAAGAAGGATGCGCCCTCAGTCTGGCTAAGAAGGATGCGCCCTCCCCTCAGTCTGGCAAAGAAGGATGCGCCCTCAGTCATGCTAAGAAGGATGCGCCCTCCCCTCAGTCTGGCTAAGAAGGATGCGCCCTCAGTCTGACAAAAAAAGATGCGCCCTCCCCTCAGTCTGACTAAGAAGGATGCGCCCTCCCCTCAGTCTGGCAAAGAAGGATGCGCCCTCCCCTCAGTCTGGCAAAGAAGGATGCGCCCTCCCTTCAGTCTGGCTAAGAAGGATGCGCCCTCAGTCTGGCAAAAAAAGATGCGCCCTCCCCTCAGTCTGGCAAAGAAGGATGCGCTCTCAGTCTGGCAAAGAAGGATGCGCCCTCCCCTCAGTCTGGCTAAGAAGGATGCGCCCTCCCCTCAGTCTGGCTAAGAAGCATTGCGCCCTCAGTCTGGCAAAGAAGGATGCGCCCTCCCCTCAGTCTGGCTAAGAAGGATGCGCCCTCAGTCTGGCTAAGAAGGATGCGCCCTCCCCTATGTCTGGCAAAGAAGGATGCGCCCTCCCCTCAGTCTGGCTAAGAAGGATGCGCCCTCCCCATGTATACAGACTTAGACATGTCTTTACATGGGGTCTGGTGACGAATACATGTCTTCTCATGGGGTCTGGTGACGAAGACATGTCTTCACACATTTTGACTAAGACATGGCGCTCATATGACCTTATGCAGTTGTGATCGCCGTAAAACCCTCTACTAATAAAAATAATGACTAAGACATGTCTTTACATGAGGTCTGGTGACTAAGTTATGTCTTTATATGCGGTCTGGATCTCCCCTGGAGGGACACAGACTGCTGGGCTGGAGCATGGAGTAACGACGTACTGTGAAAGAAGCATTTGTAATTCTCTCTCTCTCTCTCTCTCTCTCTATCTCTCTCTCTCTCTCTCTCTCTCTCTCTCTCTCTCTCTCTCTCTCTCTCTCTCTCTCTTTCTTTCTCAATCTCTCAATCTCTCACTCTCTCTATCTCTCTCTTCCTGTCTATCTAGCTCTCTCTATCTATCTTTCTATCTCTTCCTCTCTTTCTTTCTCTCTCTCTGTGCGCGCGCGTGTGTGTGTGTGTGTGTGTGTGTGTGTGTGCGTGTGCGTGCGTGCGGTGTATGTGTGTGTGTGTGTGTGTGTGTGTGTAAGAGAGAGAGAGAGAGAGAGAGAGAGAGAGAGAGAGAGAGAGAGAGAGAGAGAGAGAGAGAGAGAGAGAGTTAAAGAGAGGGGAAGGACGAGGGGAGAGAGTGAGAGAGACAGGGAGAGAGAGAAATGGGAGGGGGTGGAAAAAGAGAAAGAGAGATAGAGGGGAAGTCTCGATGAAGGTATTCTAAGACAACAACAACTAAAACAACAACAGCAACACAAGTTAGATAATTTGGGAGGCTGGCTTCAACCCTGCCTGTAAAGACCAAACAGTGCTGAGAGATTTACAACATCCTAGCAGAAAGACTGAGATATTCGACAATAATCATTCACTCCCGGGATTCGAATTCGGGTCTTCCGCATGCAAAAGAGAAGCGCCCAACAGCCATGTCATACACATCGGTATCCCCCAGGGCAGTGCTACTGACTGAAGTGTCTTTAGGCCATTTCCAATGGGAGGGGGGAGGGGGTGGAGACATTAACATCTCGAGTTCTTATGCCCTGTAGAATTGTAATTGTAAATGGGCTGATTCATCAAGGTCATCCTCCTAACTGTGCCTGAACTGCAACAGGGAACTGCTGCTTTTTCTGTCCTAATCCTTACTATCGTCATGTTTCCTCTATTTGTTTTATATGTTTGTCTCCCTCTTGAGACCCGTTATTTCCCGGGGTGCCTTGATATTCGAAGCAAACTTTGTGCTGTTGTAGCTATAGAGGTGAAAAGAGTAAGTCTGATTCCCTGTAAGGACTTCTCTGTTGACATCCACCGCTTGGCACTCATATGACCTTTTGCAGTTGCGAGCGCCAAAAAACCTCTACTAACAAAAATAGACACTGGTAAAGACGGAGATAAGAAGATATAGATCTATGTTAATTGAAAATCGAAATACGGAACAGCAATCCACGAGAATTTGAGCGAGCTGAGTTGAGTTGTGGACAAATTTGCGAGAGAGCCTGACAATGGCCTCAAGATAATAAATATCAGTCACACAAGTGACATCTTAACATGTTCCCTGAAGATAAAAGATATGGGGACGCCAAAAAGTCCACAACACACAATATCTTTGCAAAACGTTCAGTCATAGCAGTGTAAAAAAAAACAACAACAAACAACAGAAGAAAAAAAAATCAACCATGCCAAGGACTACTGGGAAAGAAATGCTAAGAAGTCGACGGTGTTTTGGAACAGATGACTGTTAGTAAAACCAAAGTTATATACGTTGATTGTTGAAATTAATTCCAAGAGGATGCTCCCATGTACAGAGTCGCTTGTCCCGATGCCCACTCTTGGAGGAATAAAACTGAGGTAGTCATTATTGTTTTATTTGCAGACTAGCTGGGCCCCTTTCGATCGGTGCATTAACATCAACTGAAAGTCATTGGCCTACTCTATTTACACTCTACTGGAATGGAACAATAAATCTTGAGAGATGCAACAAAAAAAAAAAAGAATAGAAGGCCTAGATCTATTCTCTCAAAATAAAATGCGCCTCGCGAAATATCACTTCCGGCACTTCCGCTGAGAGGGACAGCTACGCAGATTTGTTTCGTTTCTCAGTGGAATAATCACAAAGGCCAAAGAAGGACGGGAACAGTTTGACAAATATATATTTCTAAATTCAGGAAACGAATAAATAAAAAATCAGGCTCCGCAAGGGGACCTATCATAGTGGCAATATGTAAGATGGCCACCTGTCTAATAAAGCCACTTTTCTGTTCAACAATGTGAGGCCGTCTTATACAGTTTCGAATGTGAGGGTGGTTGGCGGGTGTTCCGGTGTGGTTTGCTCCTTCTTTCCTGTAAAAAAATCTATAGTCTCTATCCTCCTTCTTCTTTTTTGTGTTTGTTATTCTCTTGTAGCACTTCTAATTCTAATCTTCGGCACATATTATATGACCTTATTCAGTTGCAAGTGCCGTAAATCTCTTACTAAAACTAATACAGTTTCGATTGTATCTCTGTCTGCTGTGATGCTGTATCCCACTGATTTGGGGAAAATCTTAAGAGGCAATGTCAAAGTAGCCTGTCTCCTATTTGATTTACATTGTGTCCATAGGAGT
This sequence comes from Aplysia californica, assembly GCF_000002075.1. Taxonomy (NCBI): domain Eukaryota; kingdom Metazoa; phylum Mollusca; class Gastropoda; order Aplysiida; family Aplysiidae; genus Aplysia; species Aplysia californica. The sequence continues at coordinate 247,709 of NW_004797660.1, forward strand.
TTACAGAATTCACGACCCATTAACACATTTTCTGGTATTTCATAGGTACCAGTGCTCGGCTAAACTCTATCGAAACTAGATCTACCTGTGTTATAAAAACCTGGAAGTATCTTTATTTCTTTGTCCTCCAACAATTTTGAGTAACGTGGGTGGTCAGTCGTTACAATTTTCGTATAGGTTAGAAACTATTAGTTTTGTGAATACCGAATTGTACAAAATCAAGAAAGTATAATGTGTTAACCCAGTTCTGGCATCTTATAGGTTTCTGTGCACGACTAAACTCTTTTCAAACTGAACGTGTTATAAAAACCTGAAAGTATCTTTATTACTTTGTCCCCCTACAATTTTGAGTAACTTGGGTGGTCGGTCGTTACAATTTTTGAATTGGTGATAATCTTTTAGTTTTTCTTCATGCCTAATTGTAAAATGCAACAAATTATTATGTATTAACACAGGTTCTGGTATTTCCTAGGTATCTTTGCGCGGATAAACTCTATCGAAACTAACTGTGTTATAAACATCGGGAAGTATCTTTATAACTTTGAATTTCAACAATTTTGAGCAACTTGAGCGGTCCGTCGTTACACTTTTTGTATTGGTTATAATGTTTTAGTTTTTGATGATACCTAATTATAAAGTACAACAAATTATGCTTAAGCACAGGTACTGGCATTTTATAGATTCCTGTGCACGGTTAAGCTCTAACAAAAGTAACTGTATTATAAAAACTGGAAGTATCTTTATTACTTTGTCTTCCTGCAACGTTGAGTATTTTGGGCGGTCGGTCGTTACACTTTTTGTATTGGTTATAATCTGTTAGTTTTTCTGCAAGCCTAATAGTACAAAAACAAGACAGTAATTTATTATGTTTTAACCCAGTTCTGGTATTTTGGGTGGGTTTTGAGCGCGGTTAACTCAGTCGAATCGAAATGTGTTTATAAAGCTGTAAGTTTCTTTATTACTTTGTCCCCGTACAATTTTGAATAACTTAACAGTTGGTCGGTCGTTTTTTTACATATTATGTGATTATGCTTTAGTTTTACTTCATGCTTAATTGTAAAAGCCTACAAATTATTACGTATTTACACCGGTTCTGGTATTTCATAGGTACCTCTGCTTGGCCAAATTCTATCGAAACAAACTGTGTCATAAAAAGCAGGGAGTGTCTTTATGACTTTGAAATCTCGCACTTTTGAGTAACTTTTGCGGTCGGTCGTTACAATTTTTGTATTGGTTATAATGTTTTAGTTTTTGTGGATGCCTAATTGCAAAATGCAACAAATTATTATGTTTAAGAACAGGTTCTGGCATTTCACAGGTGTCTGTGCTCGGCTAAACTCTATCGATTCTAACTGTGTTGTAAAAAGCATGAAGTGTCTTTTTGACTTTGAAATCCCAAACTTTTGAGTAACCTTGGCAGTCGGTCGCTACACTTTTGTATTGATTTTATTCATATAGTTTTTGTGCATACCTAATTATAAAAAACAACAAAGTAAAATGTTTTAATCCAGTTCTGGCATTTTACGGGTTTCTAAGCACGGCTAAACTCAATCGAGTCTAAATGTGTTTTATAAAGCTGAAAGCATCTTTATTACTTTGTCCTCTTACAATTTTGAGTAACTTGGGTGGCCTGTCGTAACAATTTTTTTATTGGTGATAATCTTTTAGTTTTTCTTCTTGCGTTATTGTAAAAACCAACAAATTAGTGGGTATCACTTGTCTCTTCATTTCTTTATCTTTAGCCTACTTTAAGGATGAATGTTTTTGTAAGGTAGCAGCTATTCGGACTCGAGTCTGAATAGCCTCCCATGACTATTAGGACTCAAACTCCAATGCGTGTACTGAATGTGAAGCAGACAGGCAATTCGACCTTGGCCTTCCTCAGTTTCTACGATCTGGCCAAAATTTTCGACACAAATTAAGAAAAGTATTAGCGATGTCAAAAGTAAACAACAGTTGCAAAATCTGAAATATCACACAACAAAGGCAAACTGGGGAATGGCAATCTGAGCTCAAAGTAATGAAAAAAAATGAAAATCAAAGTTTCAGAACAACAAAGGATTATAACTATCAATAGGCTGTCTAAACCCGTTTTATTTGACGAGAAAGACAAAGTCATTGATCTATTGGAAGTCCAGTAAGAAATTAAAAAGAGAAAAATTAAAACCCTTCCAAAGGGAACAAAAGTCAGTCATTCAAAGTAGATCTAATGCACATTGAAGTTTGAGTCCGAATAGCCACAGGAGGCTATTCAAACTCGAGTCCAAATAGCCACTTCGTTTTGTAACCCTACCTAGTTTAGTCAGTCTTTCTACAACGTTGGTGTAATTTTTAGCTCTTTTGCCTTCTTCATTGATTACATAATGGTTCTCATCTTTGAAGAAAATTGAACCATCCTGTTCTTGTCAAAATACCTCCATAGTAACTACTAACATTATTTTATTACTGGTAACATAAAATGTAACACAAGTTTTGTTCTAATCTATAGCCTTTAATTGCTGATAACACAATTAAACGTGATTTATTGAAAGAAAACAATACAAGATAAGTTAAATAGCTTTTATTTGTGCGCATAAAAATTGCTTTGGTTAAAGCTTTAAATTTGACAAGAAACATAAAATACAAATCTGACAAATTCATTGTAATTCTTGTTCACTCATGTATGCAAATTCACATCACCTGCTGTAGTGGTTCCTTATCAAACATATATATATATAAATCTACAACAGGAGCATAAATGCACTATCTTCAAAAAAGGATCTGAAACACCTCTGTGAAGAAATTCTTATAAAAGCAAAACAGAAGCTATTAAACATTCCCATACGAAAGACAACAATGCAACCAAAAACATCTAGTGTCCCTTCCACGTGTTTAGTGGGTGGTTGGCAGGTGCTCTGGTGTGGTTTGCTCCTTCTTTCCTATAAAAACATCTATCCTCCTTATCTCCCCTCATTCTATTTTGTGTTTGTCACTCTCTTGCAAAACCTCTAATCTTCTGCACTTATATGATTATATTACATTGCAAATGCTGTAAAACTCTTATGAAAAAAACTTTGATGTGTTTGCAATAATTGAAAACTAACAACACACTGAGAAAATGTATTATTTGTGCATGTAACAATGGACATATAGGTCAATTGTAACCAAATATATTAACTTTCCCAGTCTATGTAAATGGACATCAAACTTAAACAAACGTAAGGAATATCCACAACCTTTCCGTGTGGGTGGTTGGAGAGCACCCATGATAGGTCTTACTTTTCTCTTCTTTCTACCTGTTCTTTCTTACCTTTTCCTACACTGAATGACTGTTCTTGTGAAGAAGTGTTTACAAATTCAAACTTAAACAACCATATTTTTTTTCCTTAGCAGTATAAAGGACAAAATAAAAAGCTTTTAAAAAAATAAATGGACCCCAAACCCTAGTGGATGTTTCGAAAAAAGAAAATCAAAATAATTAGATGCATCATCAAGGTTGTGCTGTGGCACTTTTGTGTTTCATTATTTTTTGTGCATCCCATAGAAAACCTACCTGTCCCCATAATGATGAGTGAGTGAAGGATAATAGAAGAAAAAAAATTATGCTAAACTAAACAAACATTCCCGTTTTTAAAAAAAATGTTGTCACAAATAATAAGTTCTGTAAATTCATTCTAACAGAAATTGAGACAGGTTAACATGCATAAAGAAATAATAATAATAATAATAGATTGCATTTATAAAGCTCTCTATTCCATACTAGTATAAGGGAAATAATTATGTCCCTTTCGAAACAATGCAGATTCACACAAACCTCGTTTCTTCATAGCATTCATTTATCTAAGAAGAGGTATTAAAAAAACATTGATACTCAGTCGGGGTGCTGTTATAATGCTTTGGCAGTAAAGTCTAGTATTTTCCAGATGCAGCTAGACTTCCAAGAATGCAGTGCAACAAAAAACAGATCAGTTTATGGATAATGGTCTGCCAGGATCTATGTTCCACTAGCTTCCAGGACTCATTTTCTCTTTATTACGTTGTGGTCCCACCATCAAATTCAAAGCTGTGTAGTTTGTTTTCACTTCTTTTTCTGAAATGTCAGATAAACAAAAATAGAACAATAAAAATGTAACGAATCAAATCAAATCACTCATTAAATATCATAGCATAAGTCAAGTCAGCAGTCAGCAATGTGTAGATCATTACAGTAAACAATTTCAAAATAAAACTACACATTTCTATAAAAGTATGATGCATGTAAGAAAACATACTTTTGTAACTTCAGATAACATAACAGAAGCTAGCAATACATACATAGACTCCACAGACACACACATATTTATAATACTGACAAAACACACACACACACACACAAACACACACAAACACACACAAACACAAAGACACACACACACACACAAACACACACACACACACACACACACACACACACACACACACACACACACACA
>NW_004797660.1:252259-267005 GCF_000002075.1 Aplysia californica
AGAGGGAGAGAGAGAGAGAGAGAGAGAGAGAGAGGGGGGGGAGACAAGAGAGAACAAACAGGCAGACAAACATAAAGAATACAGACAGACAGACAGACAGACAGACAGACAGACAGACAGACAGACACGCAGATGGACAGTGAGGCAGGCATGAGGCTGGGGGTGGGGTGGGCTTGAATATTAAAATAACTTTTTCTCTTTTGTCATTCGGTCGTTTTCCCCGGATATATAATAACGTAATGCCTATATCGACAGAAATCAGTTGTGACTGTTGGAGAGAGCGACACACACACACAAACACACACACACACACACACACACACACACACACACACACACACAAACACACACTCATAAACCGACCAGAGGTGCTCTTTAACCATCCACGTACACCCCTAACTGACTGGCAGCACAGAAACAAAATATGAACGTGAGCTGCTTTTAATACGAAAATGTATGCTTATGTGAATTTCAATAGGAAGATTGAGAGAAGTGAAATTACCATTAGTCAGACAGAGAGTTTTTCTTCAAACAAAGAGAAAACCATCGATACAATAACGGTCATGAAGTGAGAGAAAAAAAAGCAAGACAAGAAAGACACAACCAACAGTGGGAAAAACAAGATGTTTGGCCAGCCAGTGGTGGTCTCCAACTATCTGCAGAGTTTTTGTAAACTATTGTGAGGAGACACTACAGGGATGGTTCACGACTAGAAAAGATTACTTTTTGTATCTTCAACAAATCTATACACGATGCAATTTATTCAGTGTATTCAATTTTTCGTTCATTCATCATTAATTATTCACTTGCACATACTTACCTTTTTCCCTTTTTTCCCCTTCTTCTTCCCTTTCTTTGTGAGGCCATTTCCCAGTTTCACAATGGAGTTGAAGGTATCAGAGGTCATGAGGTGTGTTGTGCGAACTTTCACTCCTCCGAGCTTGGCTGTGGGTGGGAAAGACATGAGACCCAAAACCATTCAACAAACTTTTGTCCTTTGATACTGAACTCCCTGCGGAATATTTTTCTTCACTTCTATTTTAGGAGGCCAGCCTCTTAAATTATCACAATTGTAGGGATGGGGGAGCGAAACATTTACATTCGTACTATATAGGTGTAATGATGTTCTGGAATCAGGCGCTCATAAATTTTGGGCATATTATGGAGAAATTGGTAGCATTTGTCTTGCTTTGGGTAAAAACAATACCCATCTAACTTAAATAGAAGTCGAGATATGTATATTTTAAGGAGGTGCAGGTCACCTGGTATCTGAGGTTAGATTAGCTAGAAAATGGCTGCCAAAATTTGGTAACTTCTATAGCTTGGGAGTCCTTGGAAACTGAAATTTACATTATTTGTGCTTTTAATCAACGTTTTTCAGTAAAATCCACACAGAAATTTGTTATTTAATTGAAATTTACGTTAAAAAACGAAATATTCATAAAAATTGTAAAACCGGTGGAAAAATGGCCGGTTTCTTCAATTTAATTATTTTGACATACGCATAACTTCACCTTGGAAGACAACAAAGACAGTACTGAATAAAGTCCAGACTTTCATTAACAGATGTATGAGGAGTATCCTAACACTGTCCCCATCGTTTTATGCAAGAAAAATTCTGAAATTATGCAAAATGAATTATTCGGGGTGCATAAAACCAAGCGGACAGCTAAGAATTAAGTGGACCGATAGAACATGAAACGAAGAGCTGTTTATTTGTTTTTTATAGTAGAGGGTTTTACGGCGCTCGCAACTGCATAAGGTCATATGAGCGCCAAGGGGTGGGTATCAACAGAGAGAGAAGTCTTTACAGGGAATCAGACTTAGGCTGCTCAGCTCTCTAGCTTCAACAGGACAAGGTTTTCTTCGACTTTCAAGGCGCCCCGGAAATAGCAGGTCACAAGAGAGTGACAAACATACAAAAGAAGTAGAGGAAAATAACAATAGTAAGGATCAGGAAAGAAAAAGCAGCAGTTCCCTGTTGTAGATCAGGCACAGTTATGAGCGTGACAAGAGTCAGCCCATTTACAGTTCTACTATGCTATAACGAAAAATGTCCCCCCTTTGGGAAAGGCCTAAAGACAATACAGTCAGTGGCACTGCCCCGGGGAGTACGAAGAGCTGTGGGAAAGGACAAGACAAAAGAATATAGAAGTAGAAATAGGACTAGGAAAGTGGCAGTGGATGGGACACACCTTAAGAAAGCCAAGCGGAAACATCACAAGACAGTCACTGCAATGGAACACACAGGGAACTTGAGGCAGGGGTAGACCATGGGGAAACATGGAGGTGATGTGCAGAAAGGAACATGAGAGAGATGAACCTCACTTGGAATGAGCTTGGAAGGACGGTCCAGGACAGAGATAAATGGAAGGAGCTTGTATGTGGCCTATACCCTGCCAGAGTTGAAAGGCATTGATGATGATGATGATGATGATGATGATGATGATGATGATGATGATGATGATGACGATGATGATGACGATGATGATGATGATGATGACGATGATGACGATGACGATGATGATGATGATGATGATTTCACCACGATGCCTCATATATTTGTTTCACTTCAGGCAAACAAATTGACAATAACCAGTAGAGAATTTTGAACTGAGGATAAAACTAATTTCTTTTAAATCTATTTACTAAATATTTATAATCTTGTCATTCAGTCCGCCTGTTTTTGAGACCCCAAAATATTAAATCCAAAGTACCAGTATATAAGTAAATAGAACTTTTAAACTTACTACATACAGACATACCAAAAAAAAAAAAAACTTTTTTAAAAGCTATATCCCGATATTGAAAACTTTGCAACTGCCACACTGTTAAGGAGGAGTTTGCTGTGTCAGGGAAAAGGAGAAAGGGAAGGATGGGTGGTGGTGGAGGAAGAACAAACCTTCTTTACGAAACTCCAGCCCGTCCAGGATCTCACGACCTCCAAGCTCCCCAATATTGTTATCCTCAAGGTCAAGCTCCTCTACACACTTAGAGTTCATGAGAAGCCTGCAAAGAGTTTTTGTTCATTTTATATTAACATCTTATCAATGCAACAACAATCTTATCAATAAAACAAAAACAAAATCTGGATTGATAACAAGAATAATAACACAAGAAAGATCCGTGAAGATAAATCCAAACAAATGTCGATGACCTCAGGCTCAGTCCTTCTAAGTCTGAAGACATACAACAGAATTAACTAAAATCAAAATCCGAAAACAGAGGTAAACCCCCAAAAAATGAAATCCCCCAGTTTTTTTTCTGCTATTCGAGCAACCTCTCTTAACTCTTTATCTCCGGCAAGCCACTCCCAGCGGCTCGCAGTCAGAACCCCGGTGCCGGTGAGCCGCTATCAGCAGTTTGGCAAAATCCTTTAGGCTTTAGGATGAATTCGACATCAAACTACTTTTTGGCAATTGCCGAAAACAGGTGCTATATACCGGAAGTTCATTCATTAGATGAAAAACTATCAAAATAGGTTTGCTAGTTTTGATTTAATGACCTAATTTAACGTTTTTGTCCTTTTTAGATTTAGCGCCAAAAAAGGGCCCCGTCGTTGTGGGTTTACCCCCCTCGGAGAAAAACAGTTAACCAAAAACGCGCCTAAACTAAAGAGTTTCCTACAGTTTTGGTTTAAACGGACTCCACAGCATTTTTCACTGGAGAAGGAAAAAACTGATGTTCTAGAAACTGGTGGTGGAGCATAGATGGGCTCTCGTGGCCTAGAGGTTAAGGTGTTCGCCCCTCATTCAAAGGTCCCAGGTTCGAATCTGGGTAGTGACCGAAAAATTTTCTTTTCTAAAATTGTCTCCTTTCACCTTCCTTCCTTCTCTCTTGCAATATTCTGTCGTCTGCTTTCGTCTCAACTTTCTCCACCCACCCCTTCACCTCCTCTGCACCCTTCACCGGGCTCCTGACTCTTTCTCATGCCTTTCTACTTCTACTCCTTGGCTCCTTCTTACTGCTGTCTTTCTGCCACACCTCTGACCTTCTGGTAGGAAAGATCTACACCTAGCTTACTCGGACAAGGGCGAAAAATCTCGGAGGTCTCATGTGCAAGTTGCGCACGTTAAAGATCCTTTGGAGGTCCAAAATCGAAAAGAGTAGACTTCGGCCGCCACCAGGGCAAAATTCAAAATTTCCTACCAACTGAAAATGTTTGGCGTGTCCCGTGCGTTCATATGACCTTATGCAGTTGCAAGTGCAGTAAAATACTTAACAAAAAAAAAAAAATGCTTTGTCCACTTGACTATTTGGCTCATCTATATTGGTCTGAGAGCTGGGATATAACTAGATTATATAAATGTGTATAATGAGGTTTCTGGCTGTCTAAAGTATAAAAGAATTGGTCTCATCAGCCACAGCAGAAGCTACAACTCAACTTAACCTTTAATTCTTCAAATTCTGCCATTATTTTGCTGGAGAAAAAATATTCTCCTCTGCTGATGTATTGGTCATTGTGAGATGTTGACGGACAAGCAATTGTGAGGCATCGTGGTGAAATCAGGCGCTCGTCAAAATAATGAAATTGAAGAAACAGGCACTTTTCCACCAGTTTGGCAATTTTTATCAAATTTTCGGTGTTTTTTGGATCAACACCTTTTATGTCCATATAAAAGCACATTTCCAAGTGAAATTCAAAGAAAAATGTGGATTAAATGCATAAAATATGAAATTTTCTTGTTTTCAAGGACTCTTAAGCTATTGAAATTGTCAAACTTTGGCGCTCATTTTCTCGCTAGTATTACCACTGCAGCCAGGTGACCCTCCTCCTTCAATCGCAAATATCTTGACTTCTATTCATGATAGATCAGTGTTTTTTTCATTGAAAGAAATGCAAATAAACAAGCTTTAAGATGATACCAATATCTCCAAATGCACAAAAATTTACGAAAGCCTGATTGTGACACAATTATCATTATAATGATAATTTTAAAGAGTAAAAGTACAAGATAAAAATCTGGAGTTAGGCAGATTGTGCCCGATCTACTGGCAAGTAAACAAGCAGTTTACTTTTTTTTAAAAAGCATGATGGTTAATATGTAGTCAATAAACTTACTTTTTGAAAAGCCTCATGCAAATGATGGGAGCAAAATGCCCCATGTCCCCGTAGCCATCAATGCCGTTGTCTGCTAGGTGAAGTTTGTGGACCCACGGGCCTACTGGGGGTGGACCTGCAGGCTCTTTGCTCTTCTTTTTCTTTTTACCTGATGATGATGACAATGGTAATGATGGCGATGATGACGCAACAATGGTGATGTCCCTAAAGAAGCGCTAATGAACAAAATGTTGAATGAAAACTTGCTAGATATAATACAAACTACTTTCTAAAATACATCCCATTTATGTATATTTGTTTTACTGCTTTAAAATGAAGATGATAGTGACATTTCTTTTTAGTGTTTTTGTCATAAAGTGCTTACTCTCAAGACTCATTATTTCAATTTACAATTAATGATCACAATAACGATGATGATGATGAGGATATGATGATGGTTAAGCTGAAAAAAAAATCTAACCGCGCTCAAAGACTAGAATAAAGGCACTAGCTACACATGTTCGTTCCTAACTGCCGGTTCAGAAAGGAAAGGCAAACCTGTCGCCAGAACCGCAGATGTGGATGAAAAGCTGCTAGTAAAAATTTAAACCGGGAGGCCGAACTGGCGGTTTCAACATGTTTGGATTTTCTGACTACAGTTCAGCACGTTCCGTCACCAACAGCCTTTGTGTGACTTCACAGGCTTAGCCAGCTTATCTCGTCACTGCCAATATCTTCAAAACTATATACCACACATAAAATCTGATTACATTTTTTAAATGAGTGACCCAATTTTAAGGCAAGATCCGAGCAGAATTTGTGGTTTTTCAATAATTTTTCTCTTTTTCTTTTTTCTTTGCCATGAGCAACTCATAAGCTGCAAGCAAATCGTCATTGTTCGCACACTCCGCCATTTTAAAAAATTTGACTTGAGCTGCGGTAAAACCACTCATGATGTGGAAGATGCGCCGACCCGTTGAACAGCAGTTTTGTGCGGTGGTTACAACGCCGATTCCCACTCCGGTTAAAACCGCCAGGTTGGAACATACATGTGTAGCGGCCTTGAGCAAGCAGCCCTCCACCCCCACAACCCCTCACCCTCCCCCACCCCCCAAACTACACACACAATCATCAGGAATAGATAAAAAGAAATGACAATTGCAGCCATGCAAAGGGAAGAGAGAGAGAGAAAGAGAGAGAGAGAGAGAGAGAGAGAGAGAGAGAGAGAGAGAGAGAGGGGGAGAGAGAGGGCAAAAACCATTATATTATCACAATCAAAGCAGTCAAGTTTTCAAAACTAGAACGACATAGACAAAACAGAAAAGTTTTCCTTTCCAGCTTCAGTCCACACCCCCCACAGATGCCATGATAAGAGTACATTTAAATATAATCTTACGCCTGGAAAAGGGGGGTAGGGGGGTTCTCCCCCCTTTTAAAAAAATTTTAAAGGGCCCCCGGGGGGGGGGGGGGGGGGGGGGAGGGGTGTGTCTTGAACCAACGTAATATTACACTTTTTTTTTGGTCCAGAGATGTTGACTTTATCAGAATTCCAACGTATTAAGGTGCTTTTGACATTGTCATGAGTCTCAATTTTTTCCTTATTAGTTAGCAAGAAAGAGTGTTTGCAATATTTGCTAAAATAATTTACTCTGTTATGTTTTAGTGAATGTAGAACTGCATAATATATTATTATGTGAATGTATGTATGTATGCATGCTTTTCATGAATATTATGCATGTAAAACGCATAGAACAATGATTGAAACACGGATTTGCGTGATATAAATATATTATTATTATTATTATTATTATTATTATTATATTATTATAATAATAATAAGCAAACAATGTAATATTACGGAATGGGGGAGGGGGGGGGGGGGACAAAAAGTCCCCAAAAAGGTGTAAGATTAAAATTTGAACAGCCCCTAAGCATGTGATTTCACAACTCGTGATCCTCACTTACCTTTCTTTTTCTTTTTCTTCTTCCCACTGCCAGGCTTAGAGTTGCCTTCCTTGTCACTGCCGCTATAATCTCCGGCGCTGGTCAAGTCGTATTTGCGTTGTGTCTCTGTAGGTACACACGACATACTGTGCTACTTACAGGTGCATTGACGTACGGTTTATTACTGGGGCTGGGATTTGGCGGGCGTAGTATCATGCACACTCGCACTCCCACACCCATACATGTGCAACATAATATTTTACCACACAAACATACAAGCAGACACACACAAGCACTCCTTTCCTTCGTACATACACACATATGAACAGTACACACATACAAGGTTGCGGGTTTGGCTGGGGGTTCCAGCCTCAGCTCGGTCCAACGTTGTGTCCTTGGGAAAGGCACTTTACACAAAATTCCCATTTGGCTCTGTCCTTTTGGAGATGGACGTTAAACTCGGAGGCCGCGCCTCTTAAATAACCTAATAGTGTTGATAGAGGCGATAAGCCCAAACCATTTCACCATTTTCCCACACATATGCCTCCAACACATGCCCCCCCCCCCCCCAACACACACACTCTAATGCAAACACACACACACACACACACACACACACACACACACACACACACACACACAAACATACATACATGTACTCTCATGCAAACACACACACAAACACTCTCATGCAAACACACACACACACACACACACACACACACACACACACACACACACACACACACACACACACACATACACACACACATGCTATTACTAGAAAGAACTGGCAAATAAAATTAAGACAATTTGAAGAACAGAAAAGGAAATATGAAAGTGTCAGACTTTTCAATGATGAGTATAGGCAAAGGCATTTTCCCAGCTCGCTTTTTAATACCGTTTTTTTTTTTTTCAATTCCTTGAGAGACATGGAGCCCAGGAAGAGGAGGGGAATAAAAAAGAAAAAAAAGTAAAAGAACAAGAAGAAAGACGAAAAGGAAGAGAGGAGGGGAAAACCCCCAAAAACCTAAATGTGAGGCAGCGTGGTGAAATCAAGCTCTCGTCAAAATACAGAATTCGTAAAAACCGGCATTTTTCCGCATTTCTTTTCCTCACTTCTCCTGTGTGCGGCAGCAAAGAGCCTAACCGCTACCCAAATGAGATTAAGTGTGGAGAAGAAAAATGGAGAAAGAAATAAAGGGCTTTATTTCTCTGGCCTTATACGGTCTGAAGTGTCACGACACAGTGGCATCAGGCGCTCGTCAATTTTTGGCATGTGAAGTTATTGGAATTGTCTAAAAGCTGATTAATTTGCTTGGCTCCCAATGAAATAAATATCCATCTATCTTGAATAGAACTCAAGATATTTGCGATTGAAGGAAGTGAGGTCGCCTGGTTTCAGTGATGAAGTTAGCGAGAAAAGGGCCGCCAAAGTTTAGTAACTCCCATAGCTAAAGAATCCTTCCTTGATAACAGAAAAATGACATAAATCTTTTTCAGTAAAATTTACATGGAAATGTGTTTTAATATGGACCTAAAAGATGTTCAGCCAAAAAATACAAATTTGATAAAAATTTCCAAACTGGCTGAAAAAGAACAGCTTCTCCGATTTCATTATTTTGATGAGCACCTGATTTCACCACGCTGCCTCACATATGCTCTCTTGAAACACCTCTAATCTCCAGCACTTATATGATCTTATTGTGCTGCAAGTGCTGTAAAACTCTTGCTAAAAAGGAGTCTTACACCGAGCAGTCAGTTTCTTCCTACCTTGTTCTGCCAGCAGTGCCTCCTCCTCTGCTTTCCTCTTGGCCTCCTCCTCCCTCTGGTAGGCTTCTATCTCTCCCTGGTCCACACACAGCTTGATCAGCTCCATGGTCCCCTCGCACTGCAGCTCATTGCCATCTAGGTACAGTTCTCTGGGAGAAAACAACAGAAGAAAGAGAGTTAGTTAGTTTTAGTAGAGGTTTTACGGCGCTTGCAACTGCATAAGGTCACATGAGCGCCAGAAGATTAGAGGTGTTACAAGAGAGTAACAAACATAAAAAAGAAGAAGGGGAGATAAGGACGATAGATGTTTGATAGGAAAGAAGAAGCAAACCTCCCCAGAGCACCCGCCAACATCCCACAAAATAAACTAATAAAAACAAAGTTCAAAACTGGTTTATGTGAATAACAGGGTAGCACACTATAATTCACCTGAGAGCCGTTGTGGAGAGAATGTGACCCAGATATTTCCCACTTTCTATTTGTAAGTCACAGTAGCACAGACTGAGGGAGAGCAGCGTCACGTTTCTCTCCAGCCCTTCACACAGATGCTGACAGCCCTTGTCGCCGAACCTGAGGAGGAGATCAGACAGAAACCACAGGATTTAGTTTTAGTAGAGGTTTTACAGACAGAAATCACAGCTGTTAAAATGCAGAACAAACCTGAAGAGGAGATCAGACAGAAACCACAGGATTTAGTTTTAGTAGAGGTTTTACAGACAGAAATCACAGCTGTTAAAACACAGAACAAACCTAAAGAGGAGATCAGACAGAAATCACAGCTGTTAAAACATAGAACAAACAGACAGAAATCACAGCTGTTAAAATACAGAACAAACCTGAAGAGGAGATCAGACAGAAATCACAGCTGTTAAAACACAGAACAAACCTGAAGAGGAGATCAGACAGAAATCACAGGATGGTGTTAAAACACAGAACAAACCTGAAGAGGAGATCAGACAGAAATCACAGCTGTTAAAACACCCTGAAGAGGAGATCAGACAGAAATCACAGCTGTTAAAACACAGAACAAACCTAAAGAGGAGATCAGACAGAAATCACAGCTGTTATAACATAGAACAAACAGACAGAAATCACAGCTGTTAAAACACAGAACAAACCTAAAGAGGAGATCAGACAGAAATCACAGCTGTTAAAACATAGAACAAACAGACAGAAATCACAGCTGTTAAAATACAGAACAAACCTGAAGAGGAGATCAGACAGAAATCACAGCTGTTAAAACACAGAACAAACCTGAAGAGGAGATCAGACAGAAATCCCAGCTGTTAAAACACAGAACAATCCCGAAGAGGAGATCAGATGGAAATCACAGCTGTTAAAACACCCTGAAGAGGAGATCAGACAGAAATCACAGCTGTTAAAACACCCTGAAGAGGAGATCAGACAGAAATCACAGCTGTTAAAACACAGAACAAACCTGAAGAGGAGATCAGACAGAAATCACAGGATGGTGTTAAAACACAGAACAAACCTGAAGAGGAGATCAGACAGAAATCACAGCTGTTAAAACACCCTGAAGAGGAGATCAGACAGAAATCACAGCTGTTAAAACACCCTGAAGAGGAGATCAGACAGAAATCACAGCTGTTAAAACACCCTGAAGAGGAGATCAAACAGAAATCACAGCTGTTAAAACACAGAACAATCCCGAAGAGGAGATCAGATGGAAATCACAGCTGTTAAAATACAAATCAAACCAGTGCCTCTGGTGCAATAGTTAGGCTCTTTGCAATTGTACACTGGAGATGTGAGTTCGATTCCCGAATAGAAGAGAGAGGGTTGTTTTTTTAAAAACATCTTTGTCTGTGTACTGGGGATGATGATATAACGTATTCCACTCATTGGCCCTGATTTACAATCAATTACCACAACTGCAATAAAATACAACATTGATGTCTTTTATCAACTCCGAAAATCCTAGTGACTTCTGTTTCTGAGGCTTGAGTGTCAGAAATCCTCACAGAAAGATTATATAAAACTGACAGTTCAGTTTCCCTTTCTTTCTTTTCTTTCTTTCTCTCCTTTCTTTCTTTCTTTTTTTTTGTCTGTATTCCTTTCTATCTTTCTTTCTGTTTTTCTTCCTGTTTTTTTTTTTTATTTCTGTCCGTCTTCCTTTCTGGCTTTCTTTCTTTCTTTTTTACTTCATGAATGAGACCCCATGCTCCACCTCTTAAAAGACCTATTTATGTCTGGTATGATATTATAAGCAACAACACCACTCCCTCCCCTCTCCCCCCAGCCCCAAACCACACACACAAACAACAAACAACAAAACAAAACAAAAACAACAAAAACAACTATTTGCGTCGCTGTCAGGAACAATCAACTTACTCATTATAATCCAGCACCAGAGTAGTGAGAACATCACAGTAAGCCAAGGAGCTGAAAAAAAACAGGAAAGAAAAAGAGATGCCTCAAATAGAGGAAAGGCAAGAGGTTAGACGTTGTTGTGTTTGTTGTTATCAATCATGCAATAGCTGGGCTCTTGTCTTTCTGTCCAATACCATTTAGTGATAAGTGCGGGTTTGCTGCAGTTGCTGTAATGTCCCAAAAATTGTGTTGTTAATGCTAGGTCTGATGTCATTTAGGGATGTGCAGTGGAACAGGTGATGATAATAATAACAATAATAACATTAATAATAATAAATATAATAATAATGATAATTATAATAATAATAATAATAATAATAATTATTATTATTATTATTATAATAATAATAATAATAATAATAATAATAATAGAGTTAGCATCTGTATAGTTTACATTCCCACTCAACAGCAAGCTCCACAGCCTCATATTATGTGTAGTCACACAAAGGACGCATTGGGAAAGTTGAACTGAAAATGTTCTGTTCGCAGGCAAAAGATTAATTATGGTCTGTTCCTTTTCTCTGAATGTAGTTGAGATCGTCTTTTCGTTTTGTAGTAGTCATATATGTTTGAAAACTGCTCTGCCTGTCTTTTCCAAAGCCCATTCGTTCATCTATTCTTCTTTGTTGTTGGTTTTAATGATTTATTTTTCCAGTGTTGTAGAAAAATGGAATGTTTGGCTGTTCCTGTTTAGATCCATTTTTGACAAATGTGCTTGATCTGTCATTTCCTCCAGGTGTGTTTGAGTGTCCGGAAATCCGCTCCATCACCAAGTTGACACCACATGATGTCACCGGGTGGCGAGAGCTAAACAGTATCTGTGTCACATCTTGGTTTAGATGATGGTCATTTTCTACTGCCTGCAACCGATATTGAGTTTGCGAAAATCACAATATAATACTCTGTGTTTTGTCAGGATACATGTTAAAAACTGTGAGGAGATGGTACAAAACTGTTTCGATAGCCATCGTTTCTACATCATAGTTGTTGCATTTCTCTCCATAGACGGCAGAAATCTTATCGGAACTTCTTTCATGAAATTGTGTACATATTTCTTATCTAGCTTTGGTTGTGCCTTTGAATGCAAAGCTGTCAGTACAGATGTGTAGCATGAAAGAAAATGGATAACACCTTCAGAATAGTGAATATAAGAACTATGCAAAATATTAATGACAATTATAATATACGAGACAGTTTGCAAAAAGTCATCAAATCTTTTCTGAATATGTTATTCATAATTATATAAAGTAGTCAGAAAGAAAATATTCTGATTCGAATTTCACCTAAAGCCGGCCATCCCTTTACAGGCTGGGCCTCGAGGCTCGGCTTGAACCAGGTCAGTGCAAGCCAGAGCAGGCCTGAACCTGGCCTGAAGCGGGCCTGCGCAAGCCTCACACAGGCCACGTTGAGGCCAACTTTTGGGGAAATCCCCAGCCTCAAGGTGGCTTCCTAAATATCAGTTACTGACTGATATTTTTTAAACAGGCCTGAGGCCGGAGTACTTGGAGATAGAAAAGAAGAGTAAAAAATGATAAAAACATTACGGATTCTTCATCAAAATCAGATTCTACTGCTGTTCGATACCAAACTCATGTGTCTCTTCCTTTTCTTCTTTAAAACAATGTAAATAGCTAAACTTGTCACAACAACATCCATTATATCACATGTGGCGCCATCCTAAATGAATACAGAAAGCCTGTGTCGTGGATGGCCATGTGAGGCGAGGCCTCAAGGCCCGGCCGGTACGTGGATGGCTGCCTTAATAACAAAACAAATATGCCACCTGAACGCACACAATACTTGCTGTTTTACTTGTCTATTCATATATCTTATGTCTAAATCATATCTGACTGTGCCTCGTTCATTCTTTTCCTGAAAAGGTATAAATTGTCCATTCCTCACCATCGGTTACTATTTGAAAAGAAAGGCTACTTATTTAGAATTCTAAAATACTGGGGAAAATTGCAGTCTAACCACAAGTCTGGCTAAGGAGTGTTTGGAGGGGGCTGCTGATAAGTTGTACTTCTTTAATTGTTTTCGCTGATTTTTCTGTCTGTCTGTTTTTTCTCTTTCCCTGCACTAAATGATAGGTCTCTTCTGTAAAAAATATGCTTCTTTTTATTCAAACAAATAAACAAACCTGGCCAGCCTGGGTACTGCAGGTGCGTCAATCAGGCAATCCATGAGCTCCAGCAATCTGATTGGGTAGAATGGTTTTTCTAAAAACAGCGCCTGTAAGAGTGGCATTAAAGAGGCACATTAAAGACAATGAAAGTGTGTGTTGTTTTTTGTTCTGATGTGCCACAACATTAATAAGGACACGTTATTATATACCTGAAATTTGGGTGTAGAATAAAAAACGGTATAATACACCCATAATTCGGGAGTATAATAAAATTTTAAAAACCCATCCATATCAGCTAGGTGCGTGTCACACAAAATAAATACAGCAACTTGTTAGGCTGCATTGGCCTTCAGGTTGAATTTAAAAGAAATTTCTTGGGTCCATAATATAATGAAGGCGGTGGGTGGGGGTGTGTCACACACCAGCGTCCCTCTCGCGAGCTCAAAATTTGGTCTCGTCGATTGGGCGCTTTCTGGATTTATTATTCGTCGTAGATTTGGTAGAATTTTTTTTAACACAAAAGAACATTACTTGTGTTCACCCTCAAATTCTTTCAACTTCTGTTGAAATTCCAGGGATGAATAAAATTTTGCTCCCTTGAATATGATTATCTTGTGGAGGATATTCAGTAGATCAAGTTACCGGTGCTTCCTCAGAGCATGAAACAGAAACTAGGCTTATGGCGACTTAGGTGGAAACGGAGAAAAGAAAAAAGAACCAAACTGTGCATGTGTCGTTCGGGTATAATAGCGTTTGTCATTCTGCACCCAAAATGTAGGTGTAGAATAACACTTCACATTACTAATTACAGTAAGGCACAGATACACGAATACAGAGCTCTAACAGTTTTCCATTCACCGACTGGTTGTTCACTTGGGTTCTATCAGAGAGGACTTTAAATGAAAAGCTCTAATTCTTATAGAACTTTTTAAAATGAGAAAGGGCATTAAACCCATACTATACCACATTTAGATACAAATAAAACGTGGGGCACACCCCAAAGCAAAATACATGATCAACCAGTTTGGTTTTTCACATTTACATGCAGGTGAATGGAGTTCGATTCCTGAGCAGGTAGGTTTTTTAATCAAGTATCTCAATCGGGCTGCTGGGATGCTGTATCCCATTCACCTCTGGTTGGCTGAGGCAGGCAGCGTCCAAACAAACCACCCTCAAAATGGTCTAAATTAAGTTGATGAATGTGTAAAACACTCAAAATTACTCATTTTTTTCTACTTTTTGTGCATATACAAGAAAAGACAACTGGTATCTGTGGTGTAGCGGTTAGGCACTTTTATGTTCTACACAGGTGACACAAGTTCCATTTCTGAGTGGGGAGTAATTTTTTTATCGAGTATACCAGTCTTTCTGCTGTAATGTTGTACCCCTCTCAACCCAGGTTGGCCTTGAAAGGCACAGTCAGAAGCCAGACTCCTAAATCATCTAAATTGTGTAGTTAGGGGGGGGGGGGC
>NW_004797660.1:268672-273595 GCF_000002075.1 Aplysia californica
AATGGCTACGTGTTATATGATGCTAGTCCCTGTTCTTCGTGCTAGTTGCATCTGTATGTTATGTGGTGTACCCAGTGTTATTTCATGTTACGTCATAGTTGTATTACTCATTGTCTCTGTAAATCTATCTGTTCACAGATGATATCATCATCTGCCGTTTATAATCAATGAACTAGACAGCGAAGTCTTTCTTCATGATGATTTCATCGCTTTGAGAGCAGCCACACTAGCGTTCTTCATGACGGTGTCGGCTTTATGAGAAAGTTTGAAAGCAAGTGATCACCCAAGATAACTAACCCACCGGTCTTCAACCCACACAACTCGGCAACATGGTCATATGCCCCTTCCCAGTCTGTGACTATGAAATCGGCGAAGGAGACGCCCAGATTGTGGTGGCACTGCTCAATATACATGCCCCCAAACACACGCTCTAACTGCCCACCCTCCTGCATCACCTCAACCAACCAGAACTCGACCGTCCCAGAATTGACATCGGGGTAGAGGACGAAGTATGGAACGGGTTCGTAAGGAGATATGAGGCTTTCAAAATAGGATGGGGCACAAACGAGGTCACTGCTTCAATGCAACTGTTTCAATGTGCGTCAGAACCCCTGGGCGATCAGATACTGAAGGCAGACCCTAATATCCAGTCGAAACCAGTCAAGAATGTCAAGTCAATAATGCGGGAATTTGCTGTGATACCAATCACCATTGGTGTGAGAAGGGCAGAACTCATGCAGCTACGCCAGGCACCTGACGAACAATTTCGCATTTTTGCTGCCAGGGTGAAGGGCAAGGCTGAAACCTGCAGCATGTTCACAACGATCGCTAAATACACAAGCAACGAAGTTGTTCAAGCTGACTACACAACTGAGACAGTCAGGGACGTCCTCCTGGCAGGAATTGCAGACCTCGACATTCGCAGAGAGGCCCTTAGTACACGGGACATTCAGAAGAAAAGTGCCAATGACGTCATTGCTTTCGTTGAAGGCCGCGAGATGGCTAGAAATGCCCCGCCTAGCACATCCAAGTCAGCACTCTCAGCGTTCAAGAAGAGATCAATCGTATGAGAATAATTCCACCAAGAGGCCCACTCCTCCAGATACCAACAGATCTAATGATCTCACTAAGGGGCCTTCTCCTCCAGATACAAACAAACCGGTGTCATGCCCTGACTGTGGGGAGAAATGCAATGTATTCAAGCAAAGGGCAAACAGCTCCTGGAACACTGAACCCCACACGAAATGCCTCAATTGTTGGCAAGCTAGATCTAGTCGTCACAGAGAAGAGCTCACATCTCTCAGCTCCTTGTCAAATGAGCCGGCTGTGTCCCAGACTGGTGCAGTGGCTCTGCATCGCGAAGTTATCTCCAAAAGTGACCTAAACAAGTCTAGGAGCTCATGCCATCCTCGTGCAGAGCTCTGCATCACAATAGCCGGGCTCAAGAAGGACACAGACCAGCCTGAAGCCCTCGTGAGAGGTATCGTGGACAGCGGGGCCATGTCAAACCTGTGGGGTCTAAAGAACTTCACTGAAAGTGGCTTCTCAAAATCTGACCTTCTGCCTGTGACCATGGACGTGAGAGCCAACAATAAAAACCCAATAAACATTGTTGGAGCCTTTAATGCATTAGTTAAGGATAAATCACCCAGTGGTGGAATTATTGCTAGCACATGCTTAGTGTACATATCAGACTAAGTGAATTATTTCTTTTTATCATATTATGACACGATGCTTGATTTAGGCATCATTGATAAATCTTTCCCAACAATTGGAACATGCATGAACAGATGTTTTGAGCCAACAGCAAACGAACCAGAAAAGGAACATCAACAACATGTGAAGTTAATTAACTCTGGTTGCGCTGATGCACAACAAAACGAGCACGACTGCAATTGCCCTCAGCGAGGGTCCATACCCCAAAGGCCCACTTCACTGCCTTTTGCTCCTGTACCGGAGAACAATGAGAAGAAGTGTGATTGGCTGCTGAAGAGGTACAGTAGGTCCCCCTTCAACACATGCCCTCACAGGCCCTTGCCTTGCATGACAGGACCCCTTATAGAAATACAAGTTGAGGAGACTGCCAAGCCCAAAGCCTGCCACACTGCAGCACCCATACCCCTTCACTGGCAAGAGCAGGTCCATAAAGACCTGGTGCGGGATGAAGCTTTGGGTGTAATAGAAAAGGTTCCCTTCGGAGAGCCAGTTACCGGGTGCCACCGCATGGTAGTCACAAGGAAACACGATGGCAGCCCGAAAAAAAGTGGATCTCTCCCCTCTCGATAAAGTTAGGAAACGAGAAACCTTTTCGGTAGAAGGCCCTTTTCCTCTTGCGAGGCGCATCCCTGGTAAGACATGACAGACCGTTACTGGTGCATGGAATGGCTACTACAGTGTGCCACTAAGAGAAGACCTCACTACCTTCATAACCCCATTTGGGAGATGGTGGTACACTTGAGCACCACAGGGCTTTCTTTCCACACGGGGTGGATACAGCAGACGGTTTGATTCCATCCTGTCAAACTTCGAGAGGAAGGAGCGATGTGTAGATGACACATGTCACTATGACGACAACCTGGAAGCACATTGGTGGAGGACCCTTGATCTCCTATCCACATGCGGAGCAGCTGGCATAGTCCTCAACCCAGACAAGTTCCAGTTTGCACAAAGAGAGGTTGACTTCGTCGGATTCAGGATACCAGAAGACAAAATCCTCCTGCTGCCAAAGCACCTTAATGCAATCAAGTCATTTCTCACCCCTACAAGCCCAACAGACATTCACAGTTGGTTTGGGCTGATCAATCAGGTGGCCAATTTAGCCCAGCATAGAGATGCACTGAAGCTCTTCCGATCTTTTCTCAGTCCCAAATACTAATTTTTCTGGTCCCCAGTCCTGGACAGGACATTTGAGGAATCCAACCTTGCGGAATTTTTTTTTACATTAAAAGACCCACATGCCTTCGCCCAGACAGGTCAAAGAAAGATATTGGCTACGTCCTTCTACAGAAACATTGCACCTGCGAGTCTGCGATGCCAGACTGTTGCGCTGAGGGCTGGAGAATCTCCCTAGCAGGATCACGCTTCCTCAAAGGTGCTGATGAACGTTACGCAGCAATAGAAGGTGAAGCACTAGCAATAGCATGGGGTCTGGAGCAGATCAGGTATTTCACCCAAGGCAGCCTGGACTTGTTGATAGTCACAGACCACAAACCCCTGAAGAAAATTTTTGGGGACTGGACGTTGGATGAGATATCAAACACACGGCTCTTTCGTTTGAAGCTGCAAACGTTACCGTAGCACTTCCGCATCGAGCATATGCCAAGGATCACAAACAACGTTGCTGATACAATGTCAAGATACCCCTCACCACATGTGAACAATACACCGTCCATTGCAGACATGTCAGAAAGTATAATAGCAGCATCCATAAGCAGTGATGTGGTAGATGTCACCACCATATCATGGGACTGCATAGTCACAGAAACCCAAAAGTACAGCGTACTCTTAGCCCTACTCAGTGCACTTATATCATCAACTGATCGACAATGGGAAGATAGGCCAGAACTGAATGAGTACGCGAGGTATCGTGAGTCCCTATATCTCTTGGATGGTGTCATCCTTTACAAAGATAGGGTAGTCATACCATCGTCCCCAAGGAAGACCATTACTGAGGTTTTCACGTTGCTCACCAAGGAGTCTCATCAAAGGAGATACGGTCTCAGTCCATTGTGTTCTGGCCAGGAATGACTAAGGACACACAGCATGTTCGAGCCAGATGCACGGATTGTAACAAGAACGCACCGTCTCAAGCCCAACTTCCTTCAAACCCTGCCCTCCCCCCTCAACCCCATTCGAGAAAGTTTTTGCAGATTTCTTTGACTATAGGGGCCACCACTATGGGGTGATCGGTGACCGTCTTTCTGGGTGGCCCGAGGTTTATTCCACCGGTACAGGAAGTGTCCATGCTGGAGCAAGAGGTTTTATAGCATGTCTACAGAAATTCTTTGCCACATTTGGAGTACCAGAGGAGTTGTCATCAGAAGGCGGCCCTGAAATCACTGCCAACCAGACAAAGGATTTCCTGTCCACATGGGGTGTACACCATAGGAAATCATCCCCACACCACCCACAATCCAAAGGGCGTGTAGAAGTAGCTGTCAAATCCGCCAAGCGCCCACTCAAGTCCAACATCAACCCCTCAGGAAGCCTTGACAGCGACAAATTCCTGAAAGCCCTTCTGCAACTTAGGAACACTCCAGACCCCGATTGCAAGTTGTCACCTGCTGAGATTGTCTTCGGGCATCCTATCAGAGAAATATTCTCTTTTGCTAATAGGCTTGAAAAGTTCAGTAATAAAGCCATACAACCCACTTGGAGAGAGGCATGGGCAGCCAAGGAAACTGCGCTACGGACAAGGTTCGTAAAGACATCAGAGAAGCTCAACGAGCACGCAAGAAATTTTCCAAAGATGTCCATTGGTGACAGATGTTTCGTTCAGAACCAGACTGGCAATGGTCCTAAAAGATGAGACTGAACAGGCTTCATTGTTGAAACCAGCCCCAATGACCAATACAGAGTCAAGAATGATGGCTCAGGATATCTGACATCAAGAATCCGCGCGCTTCCTTTGCCAGTTCCAGCCTGCCACTTTGACGATACAACTGGCACCGGCACGTAACAACTCAAATGACTTTGAGGTTACTTTGCCTTTGGAGGAGGAGATCCATACAGGATATGAGTATGCGACTGAGCCAGTCAAAGGGAAGAGGATTGCCCCAAGCCCTTTCCCTTAGCCCTAATCTCCAGAGGCACCTCAGGAGGCAAGGAAAAGTCTCCCCGCAGCCCTGAAATGCCTTCTCCCACACAGTAAAGAGGGGTTACAGGAGGCGGTCAAACCTCAGGAGCATTGGGGAGGAGGGGGGA
>NW_004797660.1:274003-289511 GCF_000002075.1 Aplysia californica
CCCCGCCCCTAAAAAACACTTTAAGAAGAGCTTCTAGGCAGGCTAGATCTACTAATTGATAGGCTTACAGTAATTACTCTATGGCTTTGTTTTTACAATGAACTATGCTCATTTGATAACATTAGAAATGATTCTAAGTGCATAGTCTCCTCTTAGAATATAATCTACTGTTCTATTCGGAGGTGGATGCTATTCGAAAAAAAGATATCTCTGTCTTCATTAGAAAGTTCGACATTGTTGCCACAAAACATTGGAAAGTAAATTCCAGAACATACTTGAACACGAATGAAATTTCTGTACAAAACAGCAGGGTTAGTTTATCTGTTGCCAACGGCTAAAATAAATCTTTTTGCATAGAAGATCGAAGGAGATAACTCTAGATTCTATGCGTGAGGCTCATCCACATCCTAAACATTGCTGGACTTCCGTTGATGGTGCGTCTTTCGGCTTTTGTTATTAAATAGTTACTGGACTAGATTTTAGTTCTAACTGTACGTATTATTAAAGCTTAAAGACGTTTATGAGAACACGTGAAATGTGTTGTTTTGAAAGATGAAAAACCTCCTTACAGACTTTCATTACAGCAGAAGTCTTTTTTTTTGGAGTAGGCTAAACCATCCATAGATCAACAACTGCGTCTGCAGCGAGGCACCACCAATAAACAAAGCAGATTTTCATTTGTCTTTGTTTTATGTTTCAGTGACAAGACCGCTAGATCAAGCCTTTGTTGGGGTTGGGCCTTTGCTATGGCTTTGAGGTTGAGGACATGGTTAGGGGTTTTGGGTTGTTTTTGCACAATTTTGTAGATTCACCCTTTTTCTTTAACTTTAGGAAGAGGCTAGCCGTACTTAATTTTAAGGCCGGCATTATTTCTCCGAACGTTCGGGAAAATAAAGCTGGGCACTATTTCTCCGAACGTTCGGGAAAATAAAGCTGGGCACTATTTCTCCGAACGTTCAGGAAAATAAAGCTGGGCACTATTTCTCCGAACACTCTGAAATATCATCCTTTCCCCCAAATTTCGGATATTATATAGATCTAGATCTATAATTATAGTATGGGCCTACCAAAGATTGTTCGTATACAATATGGTTCAATCGGTCCAAAAAATGTCCGCCGTAAATATTTATATAAAGAAATGCTACAATTCCAAACAGTTTTTCGCTATAGATATGACGTGTTGCCTATGAAAGGTGCTGCTTTTAAACGTAATGTGTTGTGTTCACTCGTGTGCTGTCTAGATCTAGATCTACGGAGGGTTATTGATAACTACACATAGAACTGGCATCTGCGTTTGTCACTGCTGCGACCAATGTACTGACACTGGCAAGCCCCTTAATGTGTGTGATTCCATAATTTACATGTAATATCCTGTACTTTTTTTAAAATTACGCACATTTAGGGTTAAAACTGCCAATCTTCTTCGGACAGGTGGACACACGCCCTTATTTGTTAATGTTTGTTGTTGTTTATGGGCTGTTCTAATTTTGATTTCTTTCTGTTATGAAACCTTTCTTTTTCACGTTTTTACACTCATCTAAAAATCTCATCTAGACTAGCTGTTGAAAATTGAAATAGATATAGACCCAAAAATTTGCTCCTGTGTGTGTGTGTGTGTGTGTGTGTGTGTGTGTGTGTGTATGTATGTGTGAGTGTTTGAGTGTGTCTGTGTGTGGTAGTAAGTGGAGAGTGAGGAGTGTGTGTGTGTGTTTGTTTTTCGGGCTTTATTTCAGCCTTTATTCAGTAACAGTTCAAAGTATACAAAAATAGAAACACAGGATCCATTCACTCCAGGACTCATGAGTCATTCGTCTCTTTCAGTTTCTTCACTCTTTCATTCAATTCCCGTGTTCTCTCCCGCGGCTCATCCCCGTCCGCATGACTTTCATACCCCACCCCATCCCTCCAGGCACACACAAAGAAAATCTCACTTGTTCCCTGCGAACCATGGACAATAATATAGGCAAAACACCGCCTGAGCTGCATTCCTTTTGTTCGTGAGCTGTGGACCAGGCCAGGGGTGGTCAGTGTCGTCGTCTTTTAGTTGCTGTCGCCTGTGGATACACTCGCACATTCTTCCTTTCACCCGCTCTTTCACTCACACTGTCTCTCCATCCACAGTTCAGCTCGTCATACGTTCAAAAGTTGCCCACTAGTTATGTTTAGTTAGTGTGTGTACATGTGCATGATGGTGATGGGTGTGTGGTGGGTGTTACTGAAGGTTGTCTGTAGGCGGGCTTGCCATGCGGTACGTGTTCCTTCCCAGACCAGAGGCAAAGGCAGAATGAAAGTTGGCGCCGAACTCTCGCAATAAATAGGCAAAAAATCACGAGACCGGAAGCCGAAAACCGTTCGGAGAAATAAAGATCGGCACTATTTCTCCGAACGTTCGGAGAAATAGTCACTTCGTAATTTTAATGACGGCTAGACTCAGTCTAGAAATCTAGCTGTATTCTTAATATGGTGGCTAGACTGACCATTTACAAAAAATAGGCCTACTGAATTGTAAATACATACATTTTTAGTGTGCAGTACCTAAAGTATTTGTATTTGAGACGAAACCAGGTGCCTTAATGACAGTGCATGTATTTTAAACCTCCTGTTTTCTAATGTTAATAGGGCCCAAGATAAGTACGGCTAGACTGGCAGTCTAGCCGTACTTAAGTACGGGTAGACAGCCAGGCTAGCCGTACTTAAGGACGGCTAGACTGTCAGGCTAGCCGTACTTAATATTGATGGCTGAATTGTAAATGAAATTTTTAGTTTGCAATGACTAAATAACTAAAGTATTTGTATTTCAGACAAAACCAAAAGGCGGTGCCTTACTGACTTGCATGTATTTGAACCTGAATAATTACTAGATCAAATAAGACCTGTGTACTTAACAGGCTTGAGTCGATAGGGCCTAACCTAGATCTAAGTACGGCTAGACTGGCAGTCTAGCCACTTGGCAGTCTAGCCACTTCGTTTTCTTAGGCCTAGGCCATAGATCTGCTAGGTGAGAATAACTCATCATGATCCCGCTTGCTTCCCCTCCCCCCCCTCCCAGACATCGACAGTGAATGTAGATCTATATTTTTAATGTAATAGTTCGGCCTGCTTCAAGCGTTCTGTCCCATGAGACGAAGGAGTGCTCTTACAGAATTAAAGTCGATAAGGCTGGCTCAAAAATAAACTCTATTCGCTTACCGTTCTCGAGATTTGTTGATAATTTGTGAATGGAATGGACAGCGCGTGTTTACGTGTGTGTAGGTGTGTATGTGTGTAAAGTGTGTGTGTGTGTGTGTGTGTGTGTGTAAGATGTGAACGGGGGGGGGGGGGGGGGGGAAGGGAGAGTGGAGGGATTTTTTGTTTGTTTGTGAAGGATTTTAATTTTTGCTTTAGGGGTGACTAAATGAGAAATAGGTTACTACTGCCAAGGTCGAGCAGTCTTGTTTTCTCGCAGTACCTAGAAGACATTTTTAAATGAAGTCCGGGAACTTTGCCCCCACCACAACTGAATATATTCTGAATGATAGTTATCTTTGTTTGAGTCTGGTGTTGTAAAAGTAAATGAAGGAAAACAAAAACAGTGATTTAATGAAACCATTATATATACTATGAAATACTGTAGAAATATCTATTAAGTCATGCTTTCTTTTCAGTGTAAACGGTGATTGAGTGATTTCCTGTGATCTCAGAAAAGGGTGACAGTCATTTCATATCTCGGTGCAGTTGATGCACTTGATGAATAATTATCTATCACTCCAAGTGACAAGTGGCTGCAGTCATGTATGAGGTCATTGTCCTGAAAGAAGGCTACAACCATCCGGAGACACAAGGTATATAAATGACTTATTGACTTATTGCATTATAATAACTTTCAATATCAATCAATGCTGATTGGTATGGTGCGTCTTTAGAAAGTACCCTTCTATTCCCTTTCCTTTTCCTCATTTTTTACTTTTTAAACCCTGAGTTTTTCCCACCGTTTCCCGGAGTTTTTTTCTACAGTCCCCGAAACCTGGTACACTATGTATCATTTTAACCCCAGAAGCTTGCCTCCAACCACTAAATAGCGAAAACAAAGGCTTAGTCATTACTAAAAAACTTGGATCGGGAATAGTTCCGAAAAACAAGAAGAAACTAGCACTAAATGAAATGATACAGTTGTCACTAGTGTCGGACGCTACCAGCGTCTGAGTGCAGCCTTGCCGTAAACATATTTGATCTGTTGTTTCAATCGTTGTGATCTTTTGTGTTACATTATATATCAGCATCGTCATCATCATCAGAAGAAGGAAGAAAAAAAAAAGAAGAAGAAGGAGGAGGAGGAAGGTAAGAAGAAAAGGAGAAAAGGAGGGGGAAGTGGAGGAGGAGGATAAGGAGAAAGAGGAAAAGGGGGAGGAAGAGGAGGAGTAAGAAGAAGGAAGAGGTGTAGGACGATTTTATCGCTTCCATACTATCAGCTGCAGTTATTTTAGTGCTAGAGAGGCAATTCGGGTGAAAACAGCGGTCACAATGTTGAAAATTTACTAGAAGTAGAAAAAGCAGAACACAGCAATGGGTCTATTAACTACATTTGAAGTAGAAGAACAGGAGGCTCGAAGAGTAAGGGAGAGCAGCAATAGCAACAACAACAGCAACATAAAGAAAATGTGAAGAAAAAAAATTATGAGGAGAAAAGACAGTAATCCGAATAGGGGGAAATGCCTTCACAATTCAGTGACTTTCCAGTACAAAGGTAAGGAATTTCTAATGTTTTAAAGATATTTCTAGACAAAGTTCAGATCTGTCCATGAGTGAACTTATGAAATGGACAATTATTATCGATAGAGCCAATAGTTTTTAAAAAATAATATTTTTTGGTTTAATTGGTTTTATCACTAGGCCGACGATATATGCTGTTTACATTATGGCTGTTCAGCCAGACAATTGATAAAATTGATGAAATCAGGCGCTTGTCAAAATGATGAAAATGAAAAAAAAACAGGCATTTTTCTGCCAGTTTGGCTATTTTGATCAACATCTTTTATGTCCATATAAAAACACATGTCCATGTGTATTTGACCGAAAAACGTTGAACGAAGGCACAAAATATGTCATTTTTCAGGTTTCAAGAACTCTCAAGCTATTGAAGTGATTGAACTTTGACAGTCATTTTCTCACTCTTTTACCACTGAAACGGGGTGATCCCACCTCCTTCAATCACAAAAAATGTCAACGTCTTTTCAAGATAGATGGGTATATTTTTTTTCCATTGAAAACGAGGCAAATGAATAAGATTTTAGATGATAGCAATAACTCCACATGCCCAAAAATTGAGGAGCGCCCGTTTCCGCCGCGTCGTGACACAATCATATAAGCTCTTGTACTGAAGAATATTGTGGTTTCTCTTTCAGGTACCACGAGAGCCGGTGCCACTGTCACTCTCCTCAAAGGTCCCAGCAATATCATTGTGGACACTGGCAGCCCTTGGGACAAAGATGTTGTTCTCAAAGGTGAGGCTATGACAGACTTACTCAGGCCAAGCACTCCAATCGAATAGGAGTTGTCTCACTTTTTTTTTTTCGTTTGAAGTACCCCGATAAGACTTTCATGAAATTCCATTTTTTTTCTTGAATTCTTTTTCTGACAGGTCATATGCTACTTACAACCTGCTGCTCTGTTATTAGTGCTCTTTTCTTGACTCAAAAACAAATGATCGTTATTGTGTCGAAGTGCCTCTTTACTGAAACAAACTACTGTCTAACCTGCTCTTATGACCGCCTGATAAAGACAATCACCCGTGCAAACGGCCACTTCCTATAAAATCCTCCCTTGCGTGTTTCTTTTTAACGTTATAAGGACACTGTAAGACATCCACCTGTCCAAGAAGGCCAGTTTTCACCTTTGATAGCGTGACTTTCCTCCCTCTCCTCATGCCCTATATTCCCCATTTTACTTATAACTGTCTTAACCCTCCTAGCACCATGAATAGGTCAGCAGGTCAGCTCAGCAGAACCAAAATGGCGGCCAGCTGATGGCTTCCCAGAACCAAATTATTTCAGTGTTTTGCAGAGGTTCAGGTGGTGTAGCAAAGAAATTGCTTTGGTTTTTTAGCCAAGCGACGTATTTCAATGAAATTTCACATACAAAGGCCATGGACATCTGCATCTAGATTTAGAATGGCCTACGCTGAAGGCGGGTGCATCAGGCCGGTAAAATCTGGTATGGCTCTACAGAGGGAAAGCCGGTAAAAGCTGATATGGCAACATGACGGGAAGACTGGTTTAGGCTCAATTTTGACCCTCTGATAATTTGAAGAGAGCATCGGAGCATCAATGGACATGCCTGAAATGCAGGGATGCTACTTCCTGAAACAAATAACCATGAACAGTGGCTCAAAAAGGGTCAAGCAATTTTTCGACTGATGTTCTTCCAGGTCTGGCGGGGCATAACCTGAAGCCGGAGGACATCCAGTACGTGGTCTGCTCCCACGGCCACAGCGACCACGTGGGCAACCTGAACCTGTTCACACAGGCGCTGTTTGTGGTGGGCTACGACATCTGTCGGGGGGACCAGTACCTGCTGCATGATTTCAAGGAGGTAATTCCACAGATGAGGGTGGTAGTGTTTTACGGCGCTCGCAACTGCATGAGGTCATATGAATGAGCGCGCGGGACACATTAAACATATTAGTTGGTAGGAAATTTTGAATTTTGCCAGAGTGGCGGCCGAAGCCTCTACTCTTATTGATTTTAGGTCACCAAGGGATCTTTAATGTGTGCTACTTGCATGCGGGACCTCTGAGATTTGTCGCCCTTGTCCGAGAAGGCTGGGTGTAGATCTTTCCTACCAGAAGATCAGGGGTATGGCTGAAAGACAGCAGTAAGGAGTCAAGGAGAAGCAGTAGAAAGGCTGCAGAAAGAGTTAGGAGCCCAGAGGAAGGGGCAAAGGAGGTGAGGGGGTGGGGGCAGAAAGTGGAGACGAAAGCAGACAACAGAACATTGCTAGAGAGCAGGAAAGGAGGCGAAAGGAGACAATTTTAGAGAAGAAAATTTTTTGGTTACTACCCGGATTTGAACCCGGGACCTTTGAATGAGAGGCGAACACCTTATCCTCTAGGCCACGAGAGCCCCTTTTCCATAGATGAGTTGCTACCTTAGAATTACAAAGTTCTATGTGGCACCTTTGGCCATTTTGAGTTACAAAGACCAAGAAGTCAGATACCAAATGTTCTATTCCCTCTAACAAAATCGTAGTCGTTATCAAGATATTTAAAGATTTGCATTCCTAAAAGCTTGACATGTTGTGAAACTCAAAATGTTTGACACCAAAATTTCTCAAAACCAGGTTCTGAATAGATAGAACTTTGTAATTTTAAGGTAGCGAAGTGTCTCTGATCAAACATTTCGCGACCTCCGTGCTTTAATGTCGTATATATCCATTTTTTTAAACCGTGAAAACAGTTCATAACAAAGAGTGAGCTTAAGAAGAAGTCACATTTTCATTGTTTTAAAAAAATGGAGATACGACAGGAAAGCACTGAGGTCACGATTTATCGTCCTTTCTCTCCTCTTTCTTTTTTATGTTTGTTACTCTCTTGTAACACCTCTAATCTTCAGCACTTATATTGTGATCTTGTTGTGTTGCAAGACTAAAAACGAACTTTTTGTCGCAGGGCATTCCGTACGAGATTGACGAGGACGTGGAGGTCTGGCCGACCCCCGGTCACACCGGCAACGACGTCTCTGTGGTGGTCAAGAACACAAACCTGGGCACCGTTGCTGTCGTTGGTGAGTGGCCTAGTGTAAAGTTACCTGGCCGTCCGATGAGTCAGGTCTGTCAGGGGGCCCCCGTCTAGGATAGATGTTGCCTTGTCCCTGTCCTGTCTGCGACCGAATCTCTCAGTGAGTGTCTCTCGGACGACGTCGGCCTATTTCCCGCTGCTCAATGTGATGTCATCCGAGGGCGTGCTACTCCCCTAATTATCTTGTCCCCACGGTAAAGATAAGAGTCATGTCCCTTGACTTCACAGCCTGGGAGAGGGAAAAATCACTAAATCTGTTTTTGAATTAGGGTGTGGTAAGTTTGGTTTAGGTTTACTTTGTTTTGTTTTTTTTTGTTTAAAAGAAAAAAAGATAATCGCTTTTTTTTTTCTTTTGTGTATTTATGATCATGTTATTTGTGTTGATGTTTATCATAGTTTTTGCTTTTTTGTAGTAATTTCTGTTCTCTTCTGTATTTGTTCACCACAGTTATTGCGTTTTTGTTTATCATAGTTATTGTGCTTTTGTATTTATATAGTTTTTGCTGTTTTTGTTTATCAGAGGCGGGCGGTTGGCGGATGCTCTGGTGTGGTTTGCTCCTTCTTTCCTATCAAATATCTATCGTCCTTATCTTCCCTTCTTCTTTTTTATGTTTATTACTCTCTTGTAACACCTCTAATCCCCTGGCGCTCATATGACCTTATGCAGTTGCGAGCGCCTTAAAACCCTCTACTAAAGACTAAAGTTTATCAGAGTGCTTGGGTTTTTGTTTATCATAGTAGCCTATATGTGTTTTTATTTATTATGATTTGGGGGGTTATTATTTTTGCTTTTATCTTAGTTTTTTTTGTTTCTGTTTATCTCTGTTCTTGTATAATTGTTGATACGGTAATGGTGCACTTTTTAATCATCTGCTGTACTTTGACATACGTTGACGCATCATTTGTGAGGCAGCATGGTGAAATCAGGCGTTCGTCAAAATAACAAAATCGTAGAAACAGATATTTCTCTGCCAGTTTGGACATTTTCATCGAATTTTTATCTATTGGCTTAACCTCTTTTATGTCCGTTTAAAAACATATTTCCATGTGAAATTTACTGAAAAACATTCATAAAAGGCAGAAAATATGACATTTTAAAGTTTTCAAGGACTCTTTAGCTATTGGAGTTACCAAACTGGCGGCTATTTTCTCGCTAATTTCACCACGTAAACCAAGCGATATCACTTCTTTCAGTCGCAAAAATCTTGAGTTCTATTCAAGAGAAATGGATATTTACTATATGGATATGTAACTGTGCCTGAACTGCTACAGGGGAACTGCTTCTTTTTCTTTCCTAATCCTTACTATCTTCATTTTCCTCTACTTCTTTTGTATGTTTGTCACACTCTTGTGACCCCGCTATTTCCGGGGTGCCATTATAGTCGAAGCAGACTTTTGGGCTGTTGAAGCTAGAGAGGTGAGCAGAGTAAGCCTGATTCCCTGTGAAGACTTCTCTATTGACACCCACCCCTTGGCAATCATATGACCTTGTGCAGTTGCTAGTGCCATAAAAACTCTACTAAAAATCTTACTAAAGCTAAAAAACTGTGTCAATGTGCATCTCTTTATACAAATATACCACGATTGCCTAGTGGTTAGGCTCTCAGACTCGCAACCGTACGGTCATGGGTTCGAATCCCGTCAGGGACCCGGCGTTGTGGTCTTGGGAAAGGCACTTTACTCAAATTTTCCTCACTTCACCCAGGTGAGAATGCGTACCCAGCTATAGACAGCGAAAGATGCTGTCAGTTTGTAAGTGTTTAAGCGCTTAATCAGCTGCTTAACCTGTATGCTTCCCGGAAAGCTGAGAATGTTTCTGAATGTTCTATGGTCTGTTGGAGTAATAATATAGCGTTTAGTGCACAGAGCTTGCTGCACACCGGGGGTATGGGCTATACACATGCTATTTATTTTTCATATTATTATTATTATTGTTATTATTATTATTATTATTATTATTGTTATTATTATAATGGTAATGATTCTTCTTCTTCTTCTACTTCTTCTAATGATGATGATGATGGTGATGATGATTATCATTATGATTATTATTATTATGATCATGATTATGATTATTATGATGATGATTTTATTATTATTATTGTTATTATGATTATGGTTGTAATTATTTTCATTATTATTATGATTATGATGATGATTATTTTTATGATGATTTTGATGATGATGATTATTATTATTTTTATCCTGATTATGATGGTGATGATGATTATTATTATTATTTACTCTCCAGGTGACCTTTTTGAGTGTGAGGCTGACCTGGACTGTCCGAGCCTGTGGCAAGACCACAGCGAGAATCCGTACCTGCAGGAGAAATGTCGCATCAACATCCTCCGAGAGGCCGACTATATTGTGCCGGGCCATGGAGCTATGTTTCACGTAAATCTATTTCTTCCTGATTCATTTTATGTTGATAGGTTTATGTTTATATAATCCTTGTTACTGGTTTCTTGCAAATATAAAACAGACGAAAAAGTCTTTTGATAATAAATGATGAGAGAATACATACAAGTGGGTGTGCAGTGCTTTTATATAATTTGCTGTTTATTCAGACTCCTGCAGATTTTTATTGAGATCAACTTCGGCAAGGGTTTTCAAACCCTCCCAGCCCCATGCGCATATATTTTCAGCAGCACGTGTACCTCCCACCATCCCAAGAGCATATATTCTCAGTTTGGGGGGGGTTTCAGATTTGTGCATTTTTTTAAATTAACAAACCTAATTAAACTTTAACATTCATAATATTTGTTCATTTACCCTTTAACATTGTTATATGTTACTATCTAAACCTCTTTATAAAGATACTACATCACTTTTCAGAATGCCTGCCTCTTTTTCTGAAATACTGCTGTATTGGCTGGGACTGGGGTTAGGGAGTGCATAAAAATGGCTGGGCCTGGAAGGGTTGACAAAGAAAATTTACCTGTTTCTTCCAATTACATTGTTGAAAGATAACACGATCAATATGCTCTATGTGGACAAAGGCATTTTCAAACAAATTCAATCATTTTGTGTTTTGTTCACCTTTTTAGCTACAGTTTTACAAATGCAGTGAATTACTCTTGACAGTGTCATGTCATTGCTTGTAAATGTACAGACGGTACATCAAAATCCATTCTGAATTTGATAGACTCTCAGTAGAAAGGGATGAGGACTGTGTCAAAAAAGTTGAGTGCCTTTGATCTCTTAGACACTCCTTTCAGATTGTTCTGGCCCTGTAACATAAATATTGCCAAAGAGAAACATGTGGTGATGAGTCAGTATGTATAACTCTTTTAACTCGCTGACTGCTAATACCAACACTGCATCGATGGGCTTCAACATATGAGAGATGCCGAATCCACACCCCCGTCGGTTTCCCAGAAATCAGTGTTGGCTGTAAGAACATGCACACACTGGCAACAAAAGGGTTGAATGATCTAACAGTGTGTCAATGGAGGCCTAAAACATTTACGATTGAATAAATATTCTTTAAATTATAAACGGATTACAATTTATTGTTGCGCAATGGCTATTTCTTAATTTATTTCTACTTAGTCTGGAACTTCTTACATTCGTTTCCTCGTGCTGAGCTTTGTTTCAATATCGTTTGTTTTTCTGTCTCACCCCTTGGACTCAGGTCCCGAAAGAGAGCAAGAAACAGCTTCGAGTTGTCATGTTGAGTGAGGAATTCTTCAGCTGTGGGGAGACTGTGTCTGCGACCAAGTCAGAGTGTATCATTGTGGAGACAGATTAAACGACGCGCTGGACACAAAGAATCGGGGAGAGGGACAGATAGAGAGAATAGAGGAAAAGGACAGACAGACGAAACACCTGGCTGATGCACAGAATAGGGGAAAGGAACAGACAGACTTAAACACCTGGCTGACGCACAGAATAAGGGAAAGTGATGGACAATCTAGAGTGCTGATTGACACACAGAACAGAGGAAAGTGACAGAGGATGCATAGTGAGCAAGTCCAGATGGCAAGGGGCCACCGTATTGCTTGAGGAACACATAATGAAAGTTTCATCTTATCATCAAGACTTAATGGTGGGTAATTGTGACTGACGCACATCTTAATATGAACAATATATTTATGTGCTTAAAGATGGTCTGTATTAAAGAAGCTTTCAGTGCTTATGCCTTGTGCTCACTGCAGAAATGTTTCTCCATTCCCCTTTTGACAATAGCTGATCCTTTCAAAGGTGGCCATTGAAAGACTTCACATGCTCTAGTCTAATCATACAGATCAGGTCCATTTGACCAATGAGCACACCTTCTTAATAAAACAGACCTCACATAGGTATCAGGTTTAGGAAATAAATGTATGCAGACATATCAGGCGTCAGTGGTTTCCTTGCAGGATTCTGTTTTTTTATTCCTGATTTGATATTGAATGAGAAATGTATTATAAATATGCTCAATTCATCACATCACATTGCATCATTTGGATTATAAATGAAGTAAGCCATTAAGAGACTCCCAGTATTTGGCTTTCATTTCTGATGTGATATTTGTAGTTGAAAAATGCATCATCAGCTCA
The DNA here is from genome assembly GCF_000002075.1 of Aplysia californica. Classification (NCBI taxonomy): domain Eukaryota; kingdom Metazoa; phylum Mollusca; class Gastropoda; order Aplysiida; family Aplysiidae; genus Aplysia; species Aplysia californica. Next base: position 286,319 of record NW_004797660.1, read on the forward strand.
AAGGTTTTGATCTTGTGAATTTTTTTTGGCTTTTTAGCGAGTGTCGTGATTTGATCTCAGCCTTGTGATCTAATTGGATGTGAATGTTAATTACAGTATAATCCACTTATATCGACATGCTTTGGGAAGTGGATTTGATGTCGATATATAAATGTTTATAAATGAAAATGTACAGCCAAAGAGGAAAAAACAAGGGGAGGTCAGCTGTAAAAGACAACACTACTTATTTAAGCTGGTTGCTTCCCTTGATTCTTGAAACTAACTAGAGGCAGAGGAGAGGGGGGGGGGGGCAAAGACCAAGCAAGGCGAGGTGCACACGACACACCAGCACAAACTTTGTTATAACATCCTTGTAAGGCCTGTTTATGACCGCCCTGCTGGGGAAAAAGGAAAGGCGAGGCACTGACTCACTGACCGTGGCACTTGCCAGCAACCGACTGAGAATGGGATGGGGAAGGAGAGTCAGCGATCGGGAAGGGGGTAGGGAGATGATACCCAGCGCGCGAGACGCTCACGTCTGCGAGGCACTTTACATACTGTGTTGGAGACTACACTGTGTAGGCCCAGTATGACCTTCTAAAGCCTGGTGTGTCGAGGCTACTGGGCGGGTATGCGGACTTAATGAACAACTAATGCGTTGACCGTTAGTGTGGATTTTTCCCCCATTTATGTTCGTGTGCTTCGCCAGATACCCAGGAAGTATGTCGATAAAGCAGAGTGGGCCGAAAAAAGTCGATATAGAGAAATTGTTTCGTGAAGATATTGAAGGAAAAATTTCGTAATTGGAAAATATGTCGATACGTCAAAATGTCGATGAATCGAATGTCAATATAAGTGGATTATACTGTACTTAATTTGCTCCTGGTAGTTCTGGACTTTCAGAGACGTCAAATGTTTCAAACCATCTGTTTGTTAATAGACTGTTTACAATGTTGACATTTCCTCATGAAGTTCTAGAAATCCTATCAGTCAGCTTCAGTTGGCTACATCCTATATTTCCAGCAATTTGTGGGACTGTTTCAATGCTGTTTAACTGTAACTTTTCCAATACCATTCTGTATCAAGATTGTTGGATTTGTGAATTAGAAGATGAATCTAGACATTTAATCAATAAGCAGATAGCACCCACATTGTTTAATGTCCCAACATTATTTCCAGTGTTCTTGTAATTTATTTATGGATAGTCATAAGAAGAATAACTGCCTATGAAATGGGGATTATTTTTTTGTTTCCCATATTTGTCCCTGTTGGTTTTGAAGTGTGTGAGTGTGTGTGCTTGTGTGCGTATTTTATCGTGTGTCTTATATTCATTCCTTGTTCTCCTGTGTGTTTTTGACACTCTAAGCGGACGTGAAGTTCGGCATTTTTTTTTTTAACTTAAAAGACCAGTTTGGATGTTTTATGGCATTGCTATAGGTAATCTTTCGCAAATGAAAACCAATGATATACCATATCAAATTAAAAGGGCACATAGTGCTTAAGATCACAGAGTTTGTTAACCCAATTCACCCTGCGCCACCCCCAGGGATGGTGCTACTGACTGAAGCGTCTTTAGGCCATTCCCAAAGTGGGGACATTAACCTGTTCTTATGCACAGTAAAATTGTAAATGGGCTGATTCATCAATGTCATGTTCATAACTGTACCTGAACTGCAACAGGGAACTGCTGCTTTTTCTTTCCTAATCTATTATCATTTGCCTCTATTGTGACCCTCTATTTCCAGGGTGCCTTGATAGTCGAAGCAGACTTTGTGCTGTTGAAGCTAGAGAGGTGAGCAGAGTAAGCCTGATTCTCTGTAAAGGATTCTCTGTTGACATTCACCTCTTGGCGCTCATATAACCTTATGCAGTTACGAGTGCAGTAAAACCTCTACTATTTTGTACCCTGCGTTGCTGTAGGCCGGGGGAAAAAGTCAGTCTGAACTCGACACACTAACCTTAGACATGCATTGTGCCCAAACTATTTAAGCTATCTGTATGAAATTTCGCTTAGAATTTTCTGAAAATGGAGGAAGGAAAGAGCAGAGAAAACGATCTAATTCTTCGTCTGACTACGACTCACCGGCACTCAATTTACCTCTATAGCAACTTATAGTATGGTCTAGATCTTGCTTTTCTTCGAAGTTTTCATGGCACTATAATCAATCAAATCACCTTGTTTTTCTAAATGTATCATGTCTACTTTCTTTTTCTTCGCTGCTTATGCCCAAAACAAAACCAAGAACATAGTTCGCGTATTTTAACAAACACAAAAATAGCCTTTGCACAGTTGGTTTTTTTGGTGGTTGTTTCTCTTTCTTCTCATTCACAGAGATTTCGGTGCTCGCTTTCTAACCTTGATTTGCGGTGACATGACAACAAAACTAATTCGTACTTAGCATAAAACTGGATCAAAACAAGCTAGCGGAAGTTTTCACAAGTTACAAGTGACCTGTTATTTTCAATAGAAATCTAGGTAAGTAGTTCGGACTCGATTTTGTGGACTGGTAATAGTCGTAGCTTGGTGGACAGAAGCGCGCTGCAGCTAGGAGTATACCTGAAGCGTTGATGAAATGGGTTAATGGACATGTCTTGTTTTCATAAAAAATGTTTTTCTCTCATAGAATTTTCTTTTTTTAGTAAAATTTATTGCACATACAGTCTGCGCTGAATTCTGACTTTTGAATGCATTAATATTACTTGCAAAATGTGACGTATTTAGACTGACAGATGCTTTAAGTTAAGCTGTTGTGAATAAATGTAATTTATATGCTGACTAGTTTCTTCCAAAGATCTCATAAACTGTTGCCGAAGTGACTGTGAATGGTATACTTTATACGAGATTTAACTGCACACAGGTGTGGAATTCATGATTTCATTAGTAGGCTTTATGAAACGCTGTGTTGTATTCACGGCTATAAGGCAGTGTGTTTTCTCTATTCAGAGGCCCTGATATGTTTTAAAATATTATATTATGAAAGCATGCAATACTGTTGTACAAAAGATTTTAAAAGACCAATTTAAAACTGATTATGAAATGAACAGACTGAGTGAAACGGAAAGCTATTCACTATTTTACCACTATAGACATCTATTATTTTTACATGAATGAGATATTGTATGTAATTTATGAAACCGCACTCCTTCATTTGCGTGCTCTCTCTTTTTCTATCTTTTTTTCTCGATTGTATGTAAGTGTATGTCCTTTGGGGGG
>NW_004797660.1:290304-314634 GCF_000002075.1 Aplysia californica
CCTTCCCTCCCCCTCCTTTTTCCCCCATCTGACCTTGTCGGACACATCTCATTCTTCTTGTTGTTACAGTAAGTAAGCTTCTCTGTTTTCTCTACCGTTCTTGATCACAAGTGGCTCATTAAAATATAAATTATAAATGTACGTTATAATCCTGATCACACAGCGCCTAACTTTGTGTTTGGAAACACTGTTGATTTCAGGGAAATATATTTTACTGATCCTGTTTAGGTCATGTTCCCAAATATATTTTGAATTGTGATTATTACATAATATATATATATAAATCGTCTTTGAAGTCATCAGTTTCTTTCCTTTTTTTGGTTTACTTTTTGATTGAGACTGCCATCACAGTGAACTCACTCTGTGACATCTTCTACATCTTTTCTTCTTTTTTTTTTGGTCATCAGTATTACCTCATTATTTGGATGATTTTACTTTTTTTCTTTTGGTATTGAATTGTATCAGCTTATCTCGTTTTCCTTTTAAACTAGTTTCTGTAGTTACACCCCTCTGTTCTGTTTCTCCAAGTTTTGATGGGGATTTTTTTTCTGTAGTGAGAACAGTTTTTTTTTGTGTGAGTTCTTTTAATAAAGGATGTTCCTCTCCTGACTGCTTTTTGATGACTCATGAATAGTTTCAGGGAGTGCCATTTGTAGGTCCTATTTCTTTTCTTTCCTTCTATTGTTTCTGTTTGTCTCTCTGGGTTTTTTTGTACACTATATGACCATATTTGTCGGTTTGCTTCTCTTTACTTAAATAAACCAACAACTTTCTCTATTTTTTTAAAGTTTCCACTGGTAGATTTTACTTCTTTTCTTTGTCTTTATTTTTTCTCTCTGTATAACCTTTTCCCAGCACTAAATGACCATTTTTGTGTTGAGTTTATGTGCTTCTATGAATAGAAACAAACAAACTTTTCCTGCACTACTAAATGACCATCATTGTGTCAATGTGCTGCTCTTAATATTCAAACTCAAAACTGGTGGAAAACGTTAGCATAGATGGATAGATTCTTCTCAATTTTCACATCCTCTAAAATTGAGCTTTTTCCAAAATTTCAAAACAGTTTTTCTCCAAATACTGGGTGTATCCCTTTCTAGATGTGGCAGTCTTGCATTGTGCCCAATATCCATCATGTGTTCTGTGCTTAATTTGCTGCCAGAAAACGTCATTAACTTATGATGGATTATGTGTAATTTTCTTTCCTCTTTTCATGTTGTTTTTTTAAAAAATCACAATTGTTTTCCCATTTCTCATTTTGCTTGGGAGATGACGATGTTGTTTTACTGAGCATTACTTACCAGGCACAAAATGGCTTTTTTCAACTCATATCCTATTTATGGATCTGGTGTCAGTTCTTCCTGTGTTTTGTATTTTTTAAACACAAAAACTTTGTATTACATGTCATATACTTGCTTCTGTGGAAGTACGGTTAGGATCTTTGCCGTTGTTGCACAATGCACCGAAAATGTCAATTTGTGAGGCATCGCAGTGAAATCAGGTGCTCATCAAAATTTAATGGTGAAATCCAAGAAATCAGCATTTTTTTGGGCCGATGGGCACGGTTTTTCTAATTTTATTTTTTTGCCTCAACACCTTTTATGTCCATTTAAAATCACATTTCTATGTGGATTTTACTGATAACCATTGATTAAAGGCTCAAAAAATGTAAACTTCCAGTTTCCAAGGACTCTTAGGCTATGGAAGTTAACAAACTTTGACTGCCATTTTCTTGCTAATTTTACCTCTGAAACCGGGCGGCCCTGACCTCCTTCAATTGCAAATATTTCGACTTCTATTCGATATAAATGGATATTTTTTTCACCAAAAGGAAGACAAACGAAGAGGCTTTAAGATGATATCAATAACGCCATATATATGCCCCAAAATTGACGAGCGCCTGATTCCACCACGTCGTGATCAACTCATTTGGTTTTCCAGTCGGCAAGTTTTTGTCAGGTACATTTTGTATCTCTGACAGTCTACTGGGATGTTGTGTCCTAACCAACCCGCCTTGGTCCTGACAATTACGGTCTTAGCAGCCTGTCGCCTAAATGATCTAAATTGTGTCGATAGGGGTGTGAAAAGTGAAATATTTGCAATTTCAATTTAGGTTTAGTATTAGAAACTTTATGATTTACTTTTAGCACTTGAGCCCAGGTTGATAAAACTGATGGGTGCTTTATAATGGCTAGATTACTTTTTCTCCTTGTTGTATAGTTATAATAGACCTCTTTAAGCCTACGCATAGCTGAGTGTTGACTCTGTACTTCATTGGGTTTTTTTTTTAACAAGGCTTTTTGTTAGAACCAAGCACTAGTCTTGAGACGCTTGTTTATCTTATCAATGCAAATTGTTCTTCCTCCAAGTTGTTGCAGAACCTGTTTATTTTGCTGGGCATTCTGAGTCAATAAACTGAATATATTGCGTATTATGTCTACCTGGACTTGTCTTGTTCCTGTTTTTTTGTTATGTGTATTCATTTTCTTGTTTTGAGTCATTTTTAATACTTGGTGGGTGGTTGACGGGTGTGGTTTGCTCCTTTCCCATAAAAAGATATATCGTCATTATCCATCTTCCTTTTTTTCTGTTTGTTACTCTCAAACACATCTAATCTTCAGTACTTATTTGACCTAATCGGGTTGCAAGTGCCGTAAAGCGCTAAGACACATTTGCTGCGGTAAAGTGTGCTGTGGTACTGTGAGTTCCAAACACTTGGTAGGTGGTTGGAGGGTGCTACTGGTCGGTCCTACTTCTTTTCTTTCCTTTGTTGTTTCTGTCTGTCTGTCCTCTTCCAAGTATTAAATCATCTCTGTTTCAGAGTACTTCTCTTTATTCAAATCAAATAAACAAAGTGTGCTGTGAGTTCCAAATACTTGACTCTGAACTGAGAAGTTCATGGAAATTGGTGGTTGGTGGGTGCTCTGGTGTCCTACTTTTCTTTCCTTTGTTGTTTCAGTTTGTCTAACTCTTTTTATGTGTGTGGTAGATCTAAGTGTTTGACGGCGCTCGCAACTGCAAAAGGTCATTATGAGCGCGCGGGGCACACCAAATATTTTCAGTTGGTAGAAAATTTTGAATTTCGCCCGGGTGGCGGCTGAAGCCTACTCTTATTTTATATATCGATTTTAGACCACCAAGGGATCTTTAACATGTGCAAGACCTCCGAGATTTTTCGCCCTTGTCCCAGAAGGCTAGGTGTAGATCTTTCCTACCAGAAGTTCAGGGGTGTGGCTGAAAGACAGCAGTAAGAAGGAGCCAAGGAGTAGCAGTAGAAAGGCTGCAGAAAGATCCGGAGCCCAGAGTAGGGGGCAAAGGAGGTGAAGGGGTGGGAGAAGAAAGTGGAGACGAAAGCAGACGACAGAACATTGCTAGAGAGCTGGAAGAGAGGTGAAGGGAGATAAATTTAGAGAATAAAGTTTTTCCGTCGCTACCCGGATTCGAACCTTGAACCTTTGAAGGAGAGGCGAACACCTTAACCTCTAGGCCACGAGAGCCCCCGTCTGACTCTTTCCAGGCATTAAAAGGCTGTTATTGTGTCAGTGTGCTTCTCCTTACTCATTGGACAGACAATGCGGAGAGAAGCATTGGAGAATATTGTAACAACAGGCAAGTTTGATGGAAAGAGAGACTGAGGCAGACAGGAGGGAAAGATACACCATTGCTGCAACGCAAGACAGATTGAAGTGGAGTGGAGGTCCATGATCGCCCACCCCAGTAGGCAAGGCACCGGAAAGCCTGCCTCCTAAATGATCTAGAATGGGGACGTAAAACGGCTACTTGATTGTTGTTTTTTTAAACAAATTATCTTGGATCTCTGTCTCGCACAATACCAACATTTTTCAGGATAGCCCCCTTGTGCTTAAAAGGAACCAGTTCTGATCTAGATGTTCGTCCATGTAGGCTTATATGACCACCAACCCCGTTTTACGTCCCCATGGACACCATCTAGATCATTAAGGAGGCTGTCTTCCGACCATTCCTGTCAGGCTAAGAGAGATTTTTAACATCCCAGCAGAAAGGTCGAGATACTTGAGGTGCTGACGACCAATGTTCGAACTCCTCATGGAGGCAGCAGCAAGGATCAAAGAAAACTAAACACCTTCGTCAGCAGATTAATCTAATTACATTTGTAGTTGGTTCTTTAATGCCCCAATTGGGATGTCATAGTCATAGGCTTATATTATTCATCACCCCAAGACCGCAGTAGGCGGCTTTTTGTCTATATTTCCTGGCAACGTTAAGAATGAATAATGGTAGGCCTGCAGAAAGGTTATTGGAATTGAAGTAAATGAACTGGAATCTACTTTGCTTGAATAAAAAATACCTCAGATGTAATGAAACTGAATTGAATGACCCCGAAAGACTAGATCTAGACAATTTTCTATCATACCGTAAGACAAGAATTACCGGAATTAACAAACTTTGCTCAAAGTGGAACGGTTAGCTGAGAGAATGCCAAGCTCGTGCTGAATGACTTAGCCTTCTGTATTGTGTTGATTATCACCCCCCCCCCCCCAAGTCCCCTTCTCTCTCTCTCTCTCTCTCTCTCTCTCTCTCTCTCTCTCTCTCTCTCTCTCTCTCTCTCTCTCTCTCTCTCTCTCTCTCTCTCTCTCTCTCTCTTTAATATTGTTCGGTTTGTGGGTACGAACAGATTTGGAGAGAGTGAAGAAACGCACGCTCGAAAGGGCTGTTTGTTTTATTTTTGTCTTCTAGTACCTTATAACCAAAAAGTGACTACATGTACTGAATAAAAGAAAGGTACTGTCTAAATCCCAATACGTTACGTAACAGTCATAACAGAGGTGTTATGTAAAGTACATGGTACCACATCTCCCCCCGAAGTTATTGTCTAAATTATGGTTGATCATCTATTTTAAATAAGAGTGTCGTCAGGCACTGTCAGGTTACCGTGTCGAAGACGGTACGTGTTGACCCTGGGCTCTTGTGTTGTAGTAGTTGTAGTCGGCTCTGGGGTAGCCACGAGATGACTTCTGTTGCGGCGGACAGTGCTCCCTTTTTCAGCTGTCACTGTGTAGGAGCGCGGATTGGGGCGTCTGTTGTTAACGATGCCCGGTCGGCTTAGGTCTCGAATATGGACAGAATCACCGGGATTAAGTTCTAGAAGAGATTTGACACCGTGTCTCTTGTTGTATAGCAAACGCATGATCTCTTTCCTCTTCTCCTCCCTTAGACGAATAGAGAGTAGATCAACAGAAATTGGATGTAAGTTGTCCTGCATAATGGACACTTTGGTTTGGAGTTTCCTTCCCACGAGGAGCTCACTTGGGGCATACCCGTTTTGTAAAGGAGTAGCCCGGTATAGAAGGAGGGCAGTGTATTGATAGTTGGCTTTCTTGAGGAAAAGCTTCACTGTTTACGCTGCTCTTTCTGCCTCACCATTGCTCTGGGGATATCTTGGAGAGCTGGTGATGTGAATGAAACCAAACGCTTTTGAAAAAGCTTGGAAACTGCCGCTTGAAAACTGAGAGCCATTGTCGGACACGACTGCCTCTGGGATGCCATGAGTGTCAAAGGTGGACTTGAGTTTATTGATAACGAATACATGTACGCTGTTGAGCTTTTCGAATAAGCGTAGCTCTACCCAACAAGAGTAATAGTGGACCACGACGATGTAGGTCTGACCTTTCAGGTCAAACAGATCCATGGCCAATCGAGACCAAGGTCGGTCTGGTGACGAGGAAGGGAGTAGAGGTTCCTTCTGGACTGGACGAAGTTTTGCACAAGTGTTGCTCTTCTTCACCATGTCCTCGATCTGACTGGTGATGTTGGGCCACCAGACTCAAGTTTGAGCTAGAGCTCGGCACTTCGTGATGCCAAGATGGCTTTCGTGGAGTCGATTCAGAGTGTCTATTTTCGTGGAATGACAAGTCGGTCGTCAAACAAAAGGATATCACCCACAATGCTGAAATGATGGTGATTAGTCCAGTACTGTTTCATAAGTAAATGTTCAGGCATGTATGCTGGCCAGCCTCTGGCACAGTATTTCTGGACTTCCGACGTTTCTGGGTCGCTCTTCTGCTGGGAGACAATATTTTGACGTCTCTGTGGTGAAGCAGGGAGGCCGTCAATAGCATGTTGTGCGAAGTCAGCCACTTCGTCAACAGAGAGTGATTCTGCATCTGAAGGCAGATTTGTCGGAGCACGACAAAGTGCGTCAGCTGTGATCTGATGCTTTCCCGGAACATGCAGCATATTTGGTGAAAAGCGCATCAGCCTCAGACGGAATCGTTGAATCCTTGGTGGCATTTTGTGGAGTTCCTTGGTAGAGAGAAGAAGGACCAAGGGTTTGTGATCAGTCTCCAATGTATACTGCTTGTATGCTAACAGGTCTGCAAGAACCACCATCTTGTATTTGTAGAAGTACTGCCCCGAGGGAAGACATGGAAGCATCTGTAGCAACGATAGTCTCCCGGTCAGGCGAGTAGTGTGCCAGTATATGTGTTGTGGTGAGGCCATTTTTGGTGCTTTGAAAAAGATGCCTCTTGATGTTCTCTCCAGGTCCACAATGAGTCTTTGTTTAGCAATGCTCGCATAGGTTCAGCTGCAGAAGCCAAGTTGGGATGTAATTTTGCTGTCTGGTTCACTATACCCACAAAGCCTTGTAACCCAGGGACGTTCTTGGGCTGAGGGAAGTTTCGAACAGCGTCCACTTTTGCAGGATCTCACTTGAGGCCTGGGTAATTGTTCACGATGTGCCCGAGAAACTTGATGGACGGCTGCGAAAATTCACACTTGTATCCTTAGTTCTCTGGAGACGCTTCAGGACTTGTCTGACACGCTTATTGTGAGTGTCCTGATCAAGCGCGTGTATGAGAATGTCATCTATGTGACAAATGACACCTGGAAGGCCGTCCAGAATGTAACGTTTTCCTTTGGAAGATTTCTGGGGCTGAGGATATGTCGAATGGAAAACGGTTAAAGCAGAATCTCCCAAACGGTGTTATGAAGATAGTGTACCTTCTGGAGTCTGGAGCGAGAGGGATTTTCCAGAATCAGCTAGTCGTATCCAGCTCAGAGAATACATGTACCGTAGACCCTGCAAGCTTGGCAAGCTGTTCGTCTATGGGTGCCAGAGGATGGACTTCTCATCGCACTGCCTTGTTTAGACTGGTGAGGTCCACGTAGATTCTAACAGCCGTTTATCTTTGGCACAACTACCATGCTGGAACACCATTCAGTGGGCTCCGTTACGGGTGCATTTCGGTGTTGGCTTTTGGCAGTAGAGAGTGTGCGACTTTTCGTGCTGTGTACAAGGTCATACATGTAGGAGCGCGTGGGACACTTTAAACTTTTTCATTTGGTAGGAAATTTTGAATTTTGCCCCGGTGGCGGCCGAAGCCTTCTCTTATCGATTTTAGACCACCAAGAGAAAGGAGATAATTTTAGTGAAGAAAATCTTTCTGTCGCTACCCGGATTCGAACCCAGGATCTTTGAATGAGAGGCCAACACCTAGACCACGAGAGCTCCCAAATGTTTGGTGTGTCCCGTGCGCTCATATATATGACCGTATGCAGTTGCGAGCGCCGTGAAACACTTACAAAAATAGTTTTTAAAAATTTAGGCCTTCCTTTCATAGGCCTGTTAGGTCAACAAATAAATGTAACTAAAAATATAGATCAAGTATACAAGTACGCAACGAAACCCCGGCGAGTTATGACGGAAACTGAAAGTTGGATCCGAAACTGCTTATTATGATTAAAACTATGTATTGCTAATACACGCACTATTATAATACGGTAATCATAGATATAGGAAGTGTATACTCTTATAGAGTATACACTTCCTACATTATGACGGTAATAGATCTACTATTAGCGCAATAAGGTAAGATCGAAAGTAAAAGCTTCCACGGAAAGAAGAATTTTCGGAAATTCCCTTTGCCTTTCCTTTAGAAACGGGTTTTTAGTGGACGAAAATAAAAACTATTCGTCAATAATTTGAGGAAGTAAATGAGCCACAGATTTATGCTAACTTTTTAAAAACAAATATGATTCCAGCTGATGTTTATGTTTGTATTTTTTGTTTTTCCTAGAATGAAAGAATCACCATGTTATGGTCTCTAGCACAGAATTCTACACTTAGTGTAGAATCCTGTGGTCTCTAGTAAACTAGAAATTATTTGTTTCGAAATTTTTGCCTAAGCCCCACAAGCTACAAAAACGGAAGTAGTGAAACGATGTAAACATTGGTCAATAATAAAGTGTCAATACTTCTCTCTCTCTCCTCTGGAACTCTTGACTTTTGAGACTTTCACTTTCAGAAGCAATGACCCCTACTAGGCTACCGTGTTTTTTGACCTACTCGCTGTCCTGATATTGAATCTAATGCATACGTCGCCTTCTAATTTGCAGATGAATAATCCTGATTATTTTTTTTATCTTTCAGGTAAGTGAAATCTCTGAAATCCTTGTGACAAGTGAGACGAAGTTAGGTCTAGAATCTACACGCTCTTCTAGACTCTAGACACTACAAGTCTAGATTCTAGATCCAGATCTAATATATAGATCTAGACTGAAGTCCTAGAACTGGGCGGTCAAAGAATGTGCTTGATGTGGCGGCAGTCACTAGACTAGAGACACACTCCCTGCCTTAAAGTCCAACAGTAGGTTCAGTTTGGCATTGTATGAGGCTCGGCGCAAGGGGAAGGTATACCGTGACTTCTGTTGAAGTGACTCTGATTCCACTCGCTGACTGGAGCTGCAGTGTGCTCCTTCTTGCTTTGGCGATCTTGTAGTTCCGTTTGTTAAAGACCACGATCCATTTGTTTACACCCAGAGTCCAGAGAATTAATCCAGAAGTCTTGATGACCAAATATAAGGCAACTCAAAGAACCTAATTGCAAAACATCAAATTATGGTAAAATTCAACGAACGAAACAACAAAATCACCCTTTTTTTAACTATGGTCGTTTCCGCTCCTGAGGTCCCTCATATCTTCGCAATGATCTTCAACACAGATCAAGAATCTTCAGATAGCAATCTACTGCCTCTGTTGGTATACCATATATAAATATAGTCTTCAACATATATAGTCTTCAACCATGAACCTGTTTGGGCCTATGAGTCCTACTGTAACCCACGCATTCTGTGTGCGCAGGTTTCAGTCAACAACGTTGTCTTGTCTTTCAGACCTACAGTGAGACTGTTGGGCTCAATCTGCGAAGCCAGAAGTCGGCACTGAAGGTATCATACAAAACATGCGCATTCAAAAATGAAAACTTAGCTTAGATGTACCTGCTCTGTAGCCTACTTTAAAAAAAAGAGGGATCAGAAACAGGATTATGTCTTGTCAAATACAAAAGCGAATTAGACAGTTTCATCAGTGGCAGTAATCCAAACGGCTCAGGAAGAAGAAACAATGGTGATCTTAAAGTACTGTTGGAGACCAAACACTGCGCAGCATGATCTCTACTGACGATCTTTGATTGTATGACTTAGTGTTGATGTCATTTATTATTTTTAGCAGCGGGGTTTCGTTTTGTCCAAGACAACCCAAAATTTATAAAAAGAGGAGCCCTGTGTGCCTTGCGTTACATGTGTTCAACTGTCAGAAATACTTACATCTTGATCGTATTGTCTTGAAAGAAGAAAAGCTTGGGAGCACAACGATACTAAACATATTATGGTGACATGGAGACACATATGATGGTTCTTGTCATGTTCCAATTATGGGCTAATTTGAAGAAAACACGCCAACTTTTGAGAAGGGTGCCCTCCGGAAAATGTCTGTAACAGTGAATTTTGTCTTTTTTAAAATGAAACATCAAGCGATATCGATTCTGTAGACATTCAAGTACCCAAAAATGGACAGAGTAAAAAATCAAATTTTGACCTAAACATCGTGTTTTGCAGACCCGTGTCATGCCTTAAGATGATTCCAATAACTCCATATGCCCCAAAATTGACGAGCGTCTGATTCCACCGCGTCGTGACACATATCTCAAAAATTCAAAAACCTCTGTGTTCAGCATTGAATGTCCTATTAGGTACTAGTTCTAACCCTTAATTCGAAATGGTTAAAATCCGACTTTTGGTACATTTCTTTAGGCACACACACGTATATATATGTTCTTGTAGGCTGTCCTGGTCTTGGTGAATGAGGCTCTTGTCATCAGCGAAGAGCAGTTTGTTGAGTTGTTCTGAGATGTTATTTGCTTTTGTGTTATCTTGTCCTTGTATACTATGAAAAGTAATGGTGATAGGACACCTGCTTTGTCTGATGCCTGATGTCACTTTGAACCAGTCCACATGTCCCTCTTTAGTTGTTACCCAACTTGGAATATTTTCGAATATCAGTGCGTTGATATTACAAAGGAGTAGGTCTTCCACTCTGTATATATTCTTTCAAAGTTTGCTGTGCTCCTTCTTTCCTATCAAACAACTATCGTCCTTATCTCCCCTCCTTCTTTTTTATGTTTGTTACTCTCTTGTAACACCTCTAATCTTCAGCACTTTTATGACCTTATTGTGTTGCCAGTGCCGTGAAACTCTTACTAAAACTAAAAAAGTTTGCTGTCAACTCGGTCAAATACCTTCTCCTGATCCACGAACACTTATATTCAGGTCTCTGCTGTGTCTATAGATCTCTCACAGATAGGATTAAAGGTGATTGCAGCATGTTACACTGTTAGGGTTAATGTAAGGTTTGGTATTATGTCGCTGTGTGGGTTTATCAGGTTAGAAAAATAGATGTATGAGGCAGCAACCTTGTTGAGGATTTGTCTTGTCGATTTGGAAGACTTTCAAAGATAAAATTTGGGGTCATGTAATGTTTGTTTCTAGCCAGTAGATGATTTTAGAGTTTTCTCTTTTATGTGTTATTTATGTGCTGTTTCTGCCTTATAATGTGAGCAAATAAAGCAACGGAGCGTGAGATTGGGATTTCCTTTTCTCTTTAACTCGACGCGGCCAGCAGTACAAAATACCCCATCTGTTCACCCAGCCAGGTGAGTGACTGCAACAGACTTCTCGGGCCTGGCGCAGTGCCTGGGGCAGAACTGCTCCAGGTGACCGGAACGGAGAATTTTCACCGTCGCGCTATTGCGCCAAGTGACCTCAAAGTGTTAATGTGGATATTGTTAGTAATTATATATTTATTGCAAACTTATGACGTATGTACATGTATATTAACTTTTTCTTTTTGTTTCCAGGTTTTTAATGACTGGGAGTGTGAATACTTACACAAAAGTTTTCAGAGGACAGACTGTGGAATGTGTCAAATTTTTGTCGGGCCCTGTTGCTAGAAGCAACACTTGAACAACGTTGTCTTGGGGATTTGACTAAGTGACTTATTCAGCTCTTTTCCATTACTGTTACCAACCAGGACACTGAGCTACTTCCATTGGGGGCGTTGAGTGGTCAAAGGCTCTGCAAGGTTTCCCTTTTCCTCCTCCATTGGTTGCTTTCTTTTGTCGCGGTCTGAGATGTAGACCAGACAACTAAATCCGTCATTTATGAGTTTTAGCTATCCGGTAGAATTTGTAGAAGAGTTGTTAGATTTTGAAGATTATTATTCTTGCTGGAGTTTCTCTGAAAGTTCTGACTCGATGGCAGAGAGTGGAGACTGTTGGGCTCAATCTGCGGAGCCAGAAGTCGGCACCAAAGCTCCAACTTTGAGCTTCAGTCCTAGGATTCCGGATCTTTTTCCCAGTCGGCATTTGACTGACTTGAGCCGATGGCCACTGTTCAGCGTCCTTGATTTGGACTTGATCTCCACCATTAAAAAAATCTGCGTGTTTGGGAGTGCGGGCAACGAAGCTGTCTTCATCACCGAAAATGACGATGTCTTTGCTTTTGGCTCTAACTGCAGTAGCTGCCTTGGTTTAGGTAAGCTCTTTTCCTTGATATCTACTCTTCTTGTCGTCTACTTTTTCTCCACCCCCTCCTCCTTCTCCTCTTCCTCCTCCTTCTCCTCCTCATCCTCATCCTCTTCCTAATCCTCCTCAATTGCCAGGTCTGAAACAGACATCAGCAGTCATGGTTCGCCACCCGGTTCTTTGCTAGGATGCTCTCATAAAGCTATATATGTGAGATGTGCTGACAAAATGAGTTACTTCTAACGATCCAAGAATGGAGATATCGGCTGAAAATCGACACTGGGGTCAGATTTATAAATTTTCAATTGATGCCATTTTGTTCAAGTTTACTGTGTCTTTTACTATTCCATGCTCATAAACTGTACAAACTTCAGCTATCAAGTTGATGTGTCAATTTCCATAAGGCTGAAATCCGAGAAGTAACTCATTTTGTCAGCACACCTCACATATATATTGTCCTTGTCTTTCCCTTCACCCATCTTTTTCCAGTTTTCTAAGTTGGTTGCTCTGCTGCCTCTGCCTTCAGTTTTAATAATGGACAACAACATGTTCAAGGCTAACTACTCACAACCTTTTGAAATCTCAATTTTTGTTGTCTTCATATTAATGTCATTGGTATTTCAGGTCTTGTTAACATGCGTTTTGCTGTGGTTTCTGACCTCTCTCTCTCTATATTTCTCTGCGCCCTAAAGTAAACCTTCAGAAGAAATAGTCAAATAGTCTCATCTGTTAAACTATATAGTTCTCATGACATAGATCTCTCCTTTAATGTATCATTTTGGACATCCTCCCAGTCCCTAATTATTAAAGGACTAAAACATGAAATGGCAAATGCAATAATTAATCTGATTTCCATATTATATTTTATAAACCCCCCACTTTTTCTGTGTCTCTCAGCCTCACTCTCTCATTCTCTCTCTCTCTCTTTCTCTCACACACACACTCTTTCTCTCTCTCTCTCTCTCTCTTTCTTTTTCTCTCTCTCTCTCTCTCTCTCTCTCTCTCTCTCTCTCTTTCTTTTTCTCTCTCTCTCTCTCTCTCACTCTCTGTCTCTTTCTTTTCCCCTCTCTTTCTTTCTCTCTCTCTTTCTCTCTCTATCTATCTCTCTCTCTCTCTCTCTCTCTCTCTCTCTCTCTCTCTCTATCTCTCTCTCTATCTCTCTCTCTCTCTCTCTCTCTGTGTCCCCTCCCCCTCACATTTATCATCATCTATTACAATGACCCTAAACATGTTCTCCCTCCCCCCCTCTGCCCACCCCACAGGAGACACGCACAGTAGCTTTGAGCCTCGAAAGATTGACATTCTCTGTCGGAAGAAAGTTGTGGACATCGCGTTCGGAAGCGGACCTCATGTTGTTGCTGTGACCAGAGGTAAAAAAATGTGTAGCAACACCACACACATGGGTCATGTGTTGTTCTCAGCTGTTTCAAGATACGTCGGGCACAACCTTGATTTTTCTCACAACTGTCTGCTTTTGACTCCCCAAACTTCCAAGCTATTGTAACCAAAACAGCTACACTATTATATATATATATTATCTATATATATATTACGTTACTTGTAGGTAGGTGGTTGGCGGGTGGTCTGGTGTGATTTGCTCCTTCTTTCCTATCAAATATATATATTATCCTTTAAATTTCTCACCCTGCTTTCATGTGTTTGTTACTCTCTTGTAACATCTCTAATCTTTAGTATTTATATGGCCTAATTGTGTTGCAAATGCTGTAAAACTGCTGTAAAACAGAAAAAAAAAAAAATACTTGTAGGACTTGGAACAAATTTTTTAATTGATACTCAAAGTGTTATATTTTTGTCAAAATAGGATACACAACTCAATGGATCAATAAATCGTCATGGTGTTTGCACCATTGTGTAAGTTATTGTTTGTTGCTTTGAGAAAAGTTCTATCATAGGTACTTATCAAGTCAGCCTTATGACGTTTAACAAAACGGAAAATGTGTCAATAATTGAATTTTTAGTACATTAAACAAAACCCTGTTGTATTGAGGATACGAAACAAGTAATATCTTTTCACCGTATCAATAACTCTGTAGGCCTACCTGAAAAAAAAAGTCTCAGGTAGTAGTAGCATTAAGACGGTGATAAAATGCTTTTTTTTTACACATTTTGTCAGAGCCGCAATTGTCACACCATTTTAATCAACATTTTTTACACATATGACACTTGAGTAGACTTGGTCCACGGTATACACGGTAAACAATGACAGAAACTGTACCATGTAAATTCCTCCCCCCCACCCTTCCCCATCTCCCCCCATCCTCTCTCCTCTGCTCCTCCTCCCCTCTGCTCCTCCTCCCCTCCCTTCCCCATCTCCCCCCATCCTCTCCCCTCTGCTCCTCCTCCCCCAACTCCTTCTACACTCCCTCCACCCCTCCCCTATATTATAATTATGACACTCGGCAAGCTGCCCACCTGTGGAAGATGACCGCTTTTATCCTCAACAATGATTTCGGGAAAGTTCATTTGTGTCACGACGCGGTGGAATTAGGGGCTCGTCAATTTTTGGGCGTGTGGAGTTTTTGGTATTGCCTTAAAGCATGTTCATTTGCCTTGCTGTAGATAAAAGAATTACCTGTTTATCTTGAGTACATGTCGAGGTATTTGCGCTATTGAATGAGATGGGTGTCACTTGGTTTCAGAGATAAAATTAGTCACAAAATGGCTGCCAAAGTTTGGTTATTTACAAAGCCTCAGAGTCCGTGGAAAGTGACAATTTTCATTGTCTGTGCCTTTAATCAACATTTTTCAATATAATTCACACTGAAATGGGTTCCTCAATAGACATAGAAGGTGTTAAGTCGAAAAACAAAATTTCAATAAAAATTGCCAAACCAGCGGAAAAGTGCCAGTTTTTTTACTTTCATTATTTTGGGAGCGCCTGATTTCACCACGCTGTCTCACATTTGTATTTCCGTCTGTATTCATGTGACTTGATAAGATTTTATATGTATTTACGTGTAACTAGATATAACTCTATTTGCACATTAAGCTTTGGTATTGCATATTTTTCTGATGCACCTGACTTGAGATAATTCAACCCTTGTATTCAAGACTTGGATTGGGCATGATCATTTTCATTCATTTACAGCTGGCGAAGTGTTCAGCTGGGGTTTGAATGGCTACTGTCAGCTGGGCAATGGAGGTTCGAACCAGGGCTTTGTGCCTGCTGCTGTGACTACCAACTTGGCCAACAGACAGGTGGTGAAAGTGGCGTGTGGGAGCCATCACTCCATGGTGCTTACGGTGGACGGTGAGGTGAGAATCTCTTCCTCTCTACCTCTTGTTTTTTTGTTTGTTTGTTGTAAATTCGTTTGGGGTGCATTAACCCTTCCAGCTCCAGCCATTTTTGTGCGCTCGCTAACCACAGTCCCAGCCACCGACGGCTCGAGAAGTGACCTATGATTCTAGCTTGGATCCACATATCCATGTTTAGAATAAAGGATATAGTATAACATTGACTTCCGGGTCAAACGTTTTTATCGAAAATTCTACCTTTTGTATTCAAGTTTTAAAACCCGATTTCGAAGTTTATACGACTTTGTTTTATGGTTATACCCAAATTATAACCCAGATACCAGTCTTAGCACTTTTACAAAACAAAGTGTATCATTATTTTGCTTACTTAAGAAATGTATGACTCTTCTTTAGAATATTGATACTATATTTGTAAAATGGACTCAAATTGCCATTGCTCTGTTATTGAGTAATCGATATTTTTCAGTGCTAGATCTAAATTGTCAAAATATTTTTTTTCTCCCCCAAATCTCTAATTTTTAGTAAAATTACACAAAAAATACTACTCAAGAAACATGTAGTTTATTCAAAATGCAATTTTGAATGATTCCATATAAGATAATTGTGAATTTTCGGGATTTTGTTCAAAAATTTTATTTTTTCAATATCGAATGTTTTGATTCAAATGTACAAATTATGTGGAATGTATGTAAAGAAATGCAAAATTTTCAATATTTTCCAGTTTTATTTTCATTTATGGTTATTTTGTTATGTATCGTATGACTAGATCTAGGTGCAAACATATTTTTTGACTTTCACCAAAGATGATTAATTTTGAATTTTCAAATTTCATCCACATCCATGCAAAATTGTGTTGCGCAGTCGCCTCTAATAGGAACCAAAGTTGAAAACTATACAAATAAGCAATACAGATGTATTCTACAAATCATACTGAAAATTTTGGTAGCCTGTATAATAATGTTGATATTTATTTGAATTTGTGGCCCCAGAGACCTGTGAATTGCGCTCTAGTCATCATCTCAAACAAACAAAATGCTTTGCTAAATGACAGTTATTGAATCGATGTGTTTGTCTTTACTCCAACAAATGAAGAGCACTAGGTGGGTAGTTTGCGAGTGCTCTGGTGTGGTTTGCTCCTTCTTTCCTATCAAACAACTCTCGTCTTTGTCTCTCCTCCTTCTTTTTTATGTTTGTTTCTCTCTTGTAACACCTCTATTCTTCTGGCGCTCATATGACCTTATGCAGTTGCACTTACTAAAACTAAAAACTAAACTTACTCAAACAAATGAAGAGTGCTTGTGCTGAAGTTGTGAACATTGTGGAGTTTTTGTGTCCTCCTGCAGGTCTATGCCTGGGGTCAGAACAACTGTGGACAAGTGGGCACGGGGTCTACAGCCAACCAGCCCTCGCCACGCAAGGTCACCTCCGTTATTGGTAAACTGCTTCTGCTACCGGATAGTGGGTGTTTTGTTGGTAGTTCACCAAGATCAAATACAGAAGAAGTTCTGTCTTTGAGCTGATATTTTACTTGTAAAGTGGGTGGTTGAAGGGCGCCACTGGTAGGTTGTGCTTTAAAAATACCATAATAATGATAATGCAAAAAATTTCTGTGTCTCGCTATTCTCACCCCCCCTCAGGTTTGCTAACAGTAGGCCTATGGCTATATCCTATAGGACAGACACACTCAGAACAGCACTGAGAATAACTTATAAGTTGTAGAGATAAGTTTCAGGTTTAGTTTATTTAATGGGCTGGGTAAAGTTTTCGACACTTATATTACCTAACTGTGGGTGATTGGTGGGTGCTCTGGTGTGGTTTGCTCCTTCTTTCCTATCAAACTTCTATCGTCCTGATCTCCCCTCCTTCTTTTTTGTGTTTATTATTCGCTTGTAACACCTAATTTTCGGCACTTACATGACCTTATTGTGTTGCAAGTGCTGTAAAACTCTTTCCTAACACTTTGCAGTCACACAGCCAGCAGTACAAAATACCCCATCTGGTCACCCAACCAGGAGAGTGACTGCAACAGACTTCTCGGGCCAGGTTTCCAGAACGGATAATTTTCACCAGCGCATTATTGAGTCAAGTGACTGCAAAGTGTTAAGCACCCCCCGCCCCCCCCTCCCCCCTTACCTCAAACTACATACTTTCCCTGCAGGTGCTCTGTGCGCTGTTTCCATCGCCTGTGGTCAGACATCCTCTGTAGCCCTCTTGGACAACGGCGAGGTAAATAAATAAATAAATAAATGAATAAATAAATAAATAAATAAATAAATGAATGAATGAATGAATGAATGAATAAATAAATAAATGAATAAATGAATAAATAAATGAATCAATAAATAAATAGATAAATGTGGTTGGTTAGCGGATGCTCTGGTGTGGTTTGCTTCTTCTTTCCTATCAAACATCTATCGTCCAATCTCCCCTTCTTCTCTTTTGTGTTTGTAACTCTCTTCAGCACTTATTTGACCTTGTTGTGTTGCAAGTGCCGCAAAACTTTTACTAAAACTAAACTAAATAAATAAATAAATAAATACGTAAATAAAGAAATTAATTAATAAAGAAATAAATGAATAAATATATAGATCTTTCCAACCAGAAGATCAGGAGTGTGGCTGAAAGACGGCTGAAAGGAGCCAAGGTGTAGCAGTAGCAAGGCTGCTGAAAGAGCCAGGAGCCCAGAGGAGGGGGCAAAGGAGGTGAGGGGGTCAGGGCAGAAAGTGGAGACGAAAGCAGATGACAGAACATTGCTAGAGAGCAGGAAAGGAGGAGAAAGGAGACTGTTTTAGAGAAGAAAATTTTCCCGTCACTACCTGGATTGGAACCTGGGACCTTTGAATGAGAGGCGAGAACCTTAACCTCTAGGCCACGAGAGCCCCCCTGAAAATAAATAGATAAATGTCGCTTGCAGAAAAATAAACCCGTCAATGAATAACTACATAAATACCATTTTTACTGATCTCCATGAGAAATTATGGGTTACAAAATAATTTGGCAAGTACAATATATATGACCATGCATTCTATAATTTTCCCATCTCTCCCCTCCACCACCCTCTCACCTCTGCCCCCCCCCAAAAATCCCAAACTCAACTCAGGTATACGGTTGGGGCTACAACGGCAACGGTCAGCTGGGTGTCGGGAACAATGTGAACCAGCCCAACCCTTGTAGGGTTCACATGCTGCAGGCCGCTGTCATCACACAGGTGAGTCGGTGAATAATAGCACAGGTGAGACGTCATTTCGGTAAGTTCTATGGTCTGCTGGGGTAATTATATAGTGTAAAGCGCATAGAGCTTGCTTTCGAGTGGGGACATGCGCTATACAAATGCTATTTATTATTTATTATAATTATAAAGTCATAGCACAGGTAAATCGTCCTGTCAGTAAGTCATAGCACTGGTGAGTCTTGATGCCGGTGAATTATAGTCTCTCTTGTCGGTGAATTATAGCACAGGTGAGACGTCATGTCGGTGAATTATAATTGTCATGCCGGTGATTTATGGCACAGGTGAGACGTCATGCCGGTGAATTATAGCACAGATGAGTCATCATGTCGGTAAGTCATAGCACAGGTGATAAGTCAAGTCGGTGAATTACAGCACAGGTGAGTCGACATGTCTGTGAATTATAGTGCAGGTGAGTCATTCGTAATGTAAGTGAGTCATCATGCAGGCAAGTCATCTCTCAAGTAAGTCATCATAATTATATGTGAGTCCTAGCTCAGACAAGTGATCATGTAGTAGAGTCATACTGAATTCAAACTAAGTTAAGGACCACTTGCAAATTTGGTTAAAGTTCCCTGAGGAATTCCGTGCTGCACGCTGTGGTTTCGCCCCTTTAAGAAGCTTTACAGTACTCATTGTTAACCCAGTAACACTTTCAGAGCAACAAATTTTGAAACTTTTCTTGCTGTCTTTTTTTTTCTCCGATTTTTTAAAATCAGGGCTATCTGTCAAGGTGGTCCTTAACTTATTTTGAAGTCTGTAGCTCAGATGAGTCATCGCAATGTAGGTAATTCATTACAAAGGTGAGTGAGTCATAGTGTAGGTAAGTCATTACAAAGGTGAGTGAGTCATAGTGTAGGTAAGTCATTACAAAGGTGAGGGAGTCATCGTGCAGGAAAGTCATTACAAAGGTGAGTGAGTCATCGTGCAGGTAAGTCATTACAAAGGTGAGTGGGTCATTATGTAGGTAAGTCATTACAAAGGTGATTGAGTCATTGTGCAGGTAAGTCATTACAAAGATTGATGAGTCATCATGCAGGTAAGTCATTACAAAGGTCAGTGAGTCAATATGTAGGTAAGTCATTGCGAAGGTGAGTGAGTCATTGTGTAGGTAAGTCATTACAAAGATCAGTGAGTCAATATGTAGGTAAGTCATTACAAAGGTGAGTGAGTCAATATGTAGGTAAGTCATTACAAAGGTGAGTGAGTCATTGTGTAGGTAAGTAATTACATATTTGAGTGAGTCATCGTGGTGTAATAGAAATGATTTGAGAGTAGAAGAATGTGGACCTGTAAATTTCAGCATAGTGGTAATGAGAAATAGTGTGCAGATCATAAGAGAGATGTGGGAGACGTAGAAATGTCATCTGTAAAAAAAATTTAATTGTAAAAAAGGAAAAAATTGTGTCGCAACGCGGTGGAATCAGACGCTCGCCAATTTTTGGGCATATAGAGTTATTAGTATTATCATAAAACTTGTCCATTTTTCTTGCATTTGGCGAAAGAAAATACCCACCTATCTTGAATGAAGTCAAAATGTTTGCGATTGAAGGAGGTTGGGGTCGCTTGGTATGTGAGGTAAAATTAGCGAGAAAATGGCTGCCAAAGTTTGGCAACTTCCAAAGCTGTAGTGTCGTTGGAAACTCGAAATATACATTTGTTGTGCCTTCAATGAACGTTTTTCGGTAACATCCACACAGAAATGTGTTTTTAAAAGGATGTAAAATGTGTTGAGTCGAAAAAAGAAATGTTAAAAAAAAAATTACCCAGCGTCCAGAAAAGTGCCTATTTCTTTGATTTAATTGTTTCGAGGAGCGTCAGATTTCACCATGCTGCCTCACAATTACTATTTTACTTCTCTTTTGATGCAATGCAGGTCATTTGGGGAGGCAGGATGCTTTTTGTCCTGTAGGGTTGAGTCTGGTTGAGTGGGATGCGCTATCATTGTGGACATATGAAGATACTGGATAAGTAACTTTCTTCCTGGAGAATTGAACTCATGTCAAGGGACGCTCATGGTGGAGAGGTTACTGTGTCCGCCTCTGATTCAATAGGTCCCGGGTTCAAATCTGGATAGCGACGGAAAATTTTCTTCTCTAAAATGTTCTTCTTTCCCCTTCTTTTCTGCTCTCTAACAATGTTTTGTTGTCTGCTTTCGTCTCAACATTCTGCTGATTACAGCAGCCTTTCTGCTACCACTCCTTGGCTCTTTCTTACTGTTGTCTTTCTGTCATACCTTTGATCTTATGATAGGTAAGATCGAATGCCTAGCCTTATCAGATAAGGGTGAAAAATCTCCTGCTACCTTCCCTTTCTCTCCTCTCCTGCTCCATTCCCCTGCCCCCCTTGTAAATCTTCCTAACCCTTCTCTCCTCCCCTATCCCTGCCCCCCCCCTTTCCTTCCCCACTTCCCTGTCTGTTCTTTTCCCCTTTTCCCTCCACTTTTCTCCTCTCCTCTCCCCCCCTCCCTCCCCCTCTCCCTCCCCTATATCACCATCCTCAGATCACATGTGGCTATGCCCACACCCTGGCCTTGTCCGATGAGGGGACCCTGTTCTCATGGGGAGCCAACTCCTATGGACAGCTGGGCACGGGCAACAAGGCAAACATGGTCTCCCCTGCCAAGGTCCTGTCCCTGGGAGAGAAGTAAGATTGGTTAATACAGTGGCATCTGCTTAAACCAAAATCTGCGGAAATGCAGGTTTTACAGTTTAGAGACAGCTTATCACCCCAATATTCATACCAACATTGTGCAACCAGTGCAAAAGGTGGATCGAGGGTGTCGAGGAAACCCTGAGAAAACATAATAAATAATATCACAACTGAAAGAGCTGCGGAGCTGGCCTACCATAGAAAACTGCATCTCCCCTTGACGTTTAACAGCAACAGAGGATGAAAAAGTAAAAGTAAAGTAAGAGTTTTTGGTAAAAAATTGGGAAATTTCTTTTCTTTAAGTTTGCTGCTGTCTTGAGATTAAAAGTGTGTGGTTTAACACTTTTCACCCACCCAGTGCGCACAGTGCACGACCTTTGTCCCTGGGCATCAGGAGGCAGATGGGCTACATCACTACTTTATTGTATCTCTGCAAAAATACCCCAGTCATGATGACATTTTAGGCGCACTGAGAAAATTGAATGTGGTAATTGCATGTTCACCAAAAAAGGAATTAAAAACTTAAGGTCTAGCACATTCTCACCCAAATTCTCATCATGTCGTCGGTGTAAAGCAGCACCCATGTCATGTCTACTGGACATAAAAATTTTTTTTTTTACTCCAATTGTTGTAAACAATCTGATTTTCGCTCTCAAAGGGCACACAAATCATTCAGAACAGAAAGGAAATTATAACTAACTAGTGCACATGTCTTAAAGGAGATCCTTCCTACAAACATTTAATGTTTTTGTTACTATATCACACCATGGCTGATCGGTGTTCTGTGGGGGCAAAGTGTTAGGCTGACTCCACTGAAATTTGTCGCTTTCAAGGACAAGCGGGCTAACCCAGACTTCGGGGGTTTCCAGAAATCTTGACCATCTTGACCTACACCAAAAGTGGGCATTGCCCTACCTGTAGGAGAAGTTTAGTTTCATTGGTGTGTATATTTGTTTGATTATAGTAAAAACTCTCCTTGTCTTTTAAAGAAACTGAACAAGGGGGCAAAAACTTTTCCTTCTATTTTCTCAATACAGCATTTTTCGGGACAGCCCCCTTGTGCTTAAAAGCGACCAATTGTAACTGCAAATGCAGAGACAAAAATAGAAATGGGCTGGTCACATTAATGAAAAGAAGGGTAACGGATGAACGAAAAGATGCACTGAATGGAGACCAAAAAGAGGAAAATGATCAAGAGGAACAGAATGATGGTTGCGAGGGAATTTCAAAGAGTGGATGGGTACAATCACAGTTGAGGAAAGTGGAGGTAGTCGTTTTGAGGGTTGAATCCTGCAGTGGGCGGACAATGCATAAAAAGGAAGTAATTCAAGAGCACAGAAGGAAAATGGCCCTTGTAGATAAATACTAAATTTTATTTGAGAAGGATGTAGTAACATACTGGTGACGTATTTTATCTTTATCTGAAAGGGCGGGTAAACCCCCTATGCCAGGGCCCTGTTTTGGTACAAAATCTAAAAATGACAAATCCGTCACATGGTTGGTCATTAAATGAAAACAATCTAGCCTAATAAATGAACTCCCAGTAAAAGGGACCTGTTTTCGGTAATTGCTAAAATGTAATTTGATTTCAAAGTTGTCATAAAGGAATGTTCACGAGCTGCTGCCAGCAGCTCACTTGTATGGCAGTTTTGACTGCGAGCCGCTTGGAGCAGTTTACCGGAGATAAGGAGTTAAAAGAGTCGTGTATAGAATGAACGGCATTATTATATGTGTAAATGTTAATGGATGTTTGAGGGTAAAGAAGGAGCCAGCCCCAGCAGAGCCCCCGCCAGCCACCCACACAGATGTCTGACAGTAAAGAAGAAGCCCCCCCCAGCAGAGCCCCTGCCAGCCACCCATACAGATGTCTGACAGTAAAGAAGAAGCCCCCGCCAGCCACCCACCTGAGCGCGCAGGTCGGAGATGATGATGAACTTCTTGAGGACGTTCTTGGGCAGGATGTAGGTGTAGCCTGTCTCCTTGATGTCGTCTGAGCTGACGTAGATGTGGTTGGTGCGGAGGTGAAGGTTGGTGGCCGAGATGGCTCGCACACGCCACTCCGTCTTGGAGGAGAAGGTGGCGGTCTCGTGGTTGGAGGTGGTGGTTGTGATGATCTCGTCGCCGTGCTTGTTGACCGTGCGCGTGGTGGTGGCCGTCATCTGAGACTGCTCCTTGGTCTGCTTCTCGATCTCCGCGATCTGCTGCCGCTGGGCGCTTGGGGCTGAGATCTCCATGCCTAGGATGATGTCCCTTGTCTCCGACTGGGTCAGGGACTTCACGTTCACGCTGGGGGGGAGAGGAAACACAGGAATGAGCAGCGCTGGTGCTTGTAGGATTAGTCTGTGTTTTACGGCACTTGCAACACAATTAGGTCATACAAGTGCTGAAGATTTGGTGGTACAAGAGAGTAACCAACACAAAAAAGGAGGAGAGATAAAGACAAGACATGTTTGATAGGGAAGGAGCAGACCAGCTCAGCGCACCCAATTTCTGGTGATTTCCAGATCCCGCGGTTATTTGAGTCAAGACATCAAGGGGCATTTTGCACTACAGCTCATCTTATTTCCTTTCAGTGTGTGTGTGTGTGTGTGACTGACTTGTTCTTCTAGCCATAGTCGGCCCTCCTCTCTCTATCTCTCGTTCTCTCCCTCCTACACAAAGCACACTCAATGTAAAGAGTCAACAAAGAAGACAAAAGCTCTCGTTGACGACATGACTGACTTGTTCTTCTAGCCGTGGTCGGCCCTATACCTTGTATTTTGTATCACTCTATGTACAGAGACAAACAAAAGATGTGACTGACTTGTTCTCCTTGACATAGTCGGCCCTATACCTTGTGTATCTCTCTATGTAAAGAGACAAACAAAAGATGTAACTGACTTGTTCTCCTTGACATAGTCGGCCCTATACCTTGTGTATCTCTCTATGTACAGAGACAAACAAAAGATGTGACTGACTTGTTCTCCTTGACATAGTCGGCCCTATACATAGTACTTTGTATCTCTCTATGTACAGAGACAAACAAAAGATGTGACTGACTGGTTCTCCTTGACATAGTCGGCCCTATACCTTGTGTATCACTCTATGTAAAGAGGCAAAAAGAAGACAACTGACAACAAGCTATAGACATAACTGACTTGTTCTTCTTGCCGTAGTCGGCCAGGATGAGGTCCTTGAGCTGCACCTCAATCTTCATCCACTCCTCGTCCGAGAGCGTGGGCCAGATGTGGTGGGCCTCGGTCACCGTCGTCTTGTCCGGCTTGAGCAGGATCTTGGTCTTGTCGTTGTTCACGTGCAGGGCGCGCAGGATCAGGATCAGACGGGAGAACGCCT
>NW_004797660.1:314758-319335 GCF_000002075.1 Aplysia californica
GACATAACCACCCACCTTGAGTTTTGAGACTAGCAAGACATTGGTGTCAGGGCCGACAGTAAAATAAATGGGTTATAATGCCATTCCTAAATCGGCTGGACACTGAGTGAAATCTTTTTGTAGGTGTACGAATTTCAGGATTATCTTTGAATTCCAGTCTATATCAAGGGAGATAAAAAGCAAGTTGGACAGCACTGTTAAAATCTTACATGATTGATTGATACATGTACTACTACCACACCCTATGCTACGTTTTGCAGACTTAGTATTCAGTATGTTCAGGTTTTTAACATTTTATCCACCTCTGCTGGGAACAGCAATTTTTCCTTGATCAACAAAGCTCCTCTCTGCTTCTTTTGATCCGCCAGTATCCCCTCTCTCCGACGACTTCACCTCAACCTGTCACTGCAGAATACATGACGTACTGGCAAGCTATCGTGTAGAGAGTAGTGGGACAATGGGGTTTTGACTGTATGCTGCAGGGGAGCATTGCGCAGTTCAGGGCATGCTTTTTGATAATTAATGAATGGCCCAAAACACGGATCTCCATAGCTGCCAAGTTTTCAAAATTAAAAAACAGACTTTCATCGCAGTCGGAGAAAGAGACCAGTTCTTACTTCAAAAAGATACCAAAAGACAACTTGTACTCAAATGATAAGCCCACCACAGACACATGCATGCTGTGCAGCCAGATTGATAAGATGGCAAAGATGTCTGGCTGGGACTCCCTAAGCTTTGTTATAACTCCATTGTTTTGTCCTATCATCACTGGAGCATTGTCTGAACTCAGAGAGGTGCAGTGCATAAAGGGAACACCAAAGGTTTCTAATTCTCTCAATACAAGTTCTCCTATGTTAACACCACTTGACGGACCATTGTCATTGAGGACGTCGGCACACCTTGTTTGTAGAAAGCATGTTTGTTTGATAACTTCGATGCAGTGATGAAGTTGAATTCCTCTGAATACTTGGCACAGAAGGTGTGTTCGCGAGGTTTTGCCTTACAACTGGTTGGTTTTAAAAACGCATCCATCACTTGAAAGCACAACGCGCGTCCGTGATCAAAGAAATAGTTTTAGCTCCTGCATGCAATCATCACTAAGGCTGCCCGCAACACCCACACACACACACGATGACCCGTGACCCGATGTGAACGAAGGAGAAACAAAGAAGACCCGTAGGCAGACCTGCCACTCAATGAAATCTAAAAATCAGGATTTTAGAGTAAGAAAATCAGGATCTAGAGTCTAGATCTAGTGAAAAAAATCGGGGTCAACGGCAAATCAGTCATAAGCGGCACTGGGGGAAAGGGGGTGGGGGTGGTCCCGGTTCTTTATGAGGCAAGTATGCAAGACAAAGCTTTTTGAAAACTGAAAGACAGCATTATTATATGTTACTCGAATCGGAGTTGGATAGACTGGGGGAGCGCAGGTAGCACTAAAGCTGAAACTCTCGTAGTCTTGAAAATAGCTGACACATAACTCCTATTATCCAGGGGAAAAGTCCGCTTTTTCGTACAGTAACAACGTTTGACTTCCATCGCATATATACACTCAAGGTACCCCCACCCCCTCCCCGGAAAAAATCGCGCCAAGGTTTTTCATTTATTTTTTTCTTATTATTCCTTTCCCCTCAATTAGTCTGGATCACGGCACGCACTTTAAGCCCAAGTGTCAAAAAATACCCCCCCCCCCCACTGGTTAAAAGTCCCGGAAAACACCTCGATCATTGCGACCGGTGTGAATGAACTTTGTTGACCCCGACAGCCGACGGTCTCAGACACACGCGCTACTCACCACACGTACGAGGTCAGCGAAAGTAGATCTTGAGCGTATTCAAGTGGGAATTCAAAATTGATACTACTACGTCGATTTTAGTAGAAATAACGAGCGTGAGTCAACTACTAGATTCGGCATAGATCTAGATGCTTTAGAAAATAGCGTTCCAAGTTCCAGCGGATAAAAAGTCCAATCGGTGCTTCCAAGCAAAAGAGATTGCAGAACTTTTTATATTTTTTTCTAAGAATCGGACGCAACAGACACAACGACAAAAAAAAAATCAGGATACTGGCGATCGAAATCGGGAAAATCGGGATGCTTGAGATTTGGGGCAAAAAAAAATAAAATCGTGATGAGTGGCAGGTCTGCGTAGGTTACTTCCCGCTTTAATAGCGCATGCTCAATAACAAAGAAATACAGAAGGGGCACCACTCGCGGAAGGAGGTCAACTTCCAGTTTAATTGCAGGGACACTACTCTCGTCGTCTTGTTGACTCCCGTACTTCGCCTATCCGGTCATAAATTTTCTAATTTTTCTTGCTTGAAGCCAGTTTGTATTGAAACTAAGAGGAGAAAAGTTGAAAACGTATTTTCCAATGCCAAAACGGATTTCCGTACTCAAACCAAAAAATCGTACTAAATACGTATTTTACGTACTACTTGGCAGCTATGGATCTCTATGTCAATGTGTAGAACTGTACTGAAAAAGAAACTTCCTTTTCATATACTCAGAGGCATAGGAAGAGCGAAATTTTCATCGTCGTAAAAACGGTAGTTAAAATTTCTATTGGTGAGTAGGCCTACTCACTACTTAAAAGTTAATAAATATGTCCGAATGAAACATGGTCTGAACCTATTAGATAGCCGTCATTCGAACAATGCAATGCATTGGTTGTTTATGCAACAAACAACCAAACAAGTAACATGGCTCATAGGTACTTTTCACACTGTTGAGTTATGAGTTTGTGTTCATTAGGCCGAGGTCACATAAGCCTGACCTATAAATTTGAAGTTGAAGCCTCAGAATGGAATTCAGTTGGAAACGAAAGCAGTATCAAGATGCCGAAATTTCCGTCAGAAAACCATGAGAGAGCTACAGTATTGGTTGACTACATGCTGGAGAGTCAGCTCTACATATAATATATGGCAACTGTTACAGGCGCGCATGTCTCCATCGTACACAGAATACAGAACCAGTTTCAAGCCACCATAAGGGCCATCAGATCGCCCCCGAGTGGAAGACCAAAGGCAACAACAGCAGCTCAGTATCTCCTCATAGTGCGCCAATACCGGATTAATACCTTCCTGACAACCAGGAACATCATCGGATTAAGGGGATAATAAGGGAGTAGTACCAGAACTGTACTGTATGACGGAGATTGCACTCCACATGCCTCTGGTCTGTCCCCGTAGAATTATGTGAATTTAGATGGCCAAATTATGCCCAAAAAAAGCCAAATTATGCAAAAATTATGCAAGTTACCGTAACACCTTTCGCGACATGTTTTGCACTTTTTCAACACAAATTTTCATGACTTTTATGTTTTAAGTATGCCTACAGAGAAATTTAAAACAGAACATATCAGTATCAGTAATTTGTAGTGTATTTGGAAAGAAAACAATACACATCTGTAAAAAAAAAAAAAAAAAACTAAAAAATATAATCTCTGTAACTTTCAGCTGTAATCTATCTAAATCTAGATTATTATCTAGATCTAGATCTGGGAAAGAAAATTGTATTTAAAAAAAGAAAAAAAAAGGACATCTGGACCTCTGATGCTGGCACATTACTAAAACCAGGAACACCTGTCAAACATGAAGCATCAGCAGACATGAGAACAACAACTTCTGATGGATTGAAAAATTGAACATTCTCAAAAGGAACAAAATCCCAAACCATAACCAAGATGTTCTACCAAGGGAAATAACCAACTTTTCACTTAAATAAGACTTATTACGGTGATTATTTCCCTTTAGTCACATGGCGAGGCGTTAATTAACAAAATTAATTGTTTTGTTTACAAAAAAGGGGAAAAAACGTGAAAAACGCGGGGAATCCAAAATTATGCAAATGTGCAAAATTACGCGAAAAAAACGCGGCCGCACAATCGCATAATCCTACGGGGACAGTCTGGTACAGAGGTCTGCATCACAGACCAGTTCTGACCCCTCAGCACGGCAGTGTGTAAATTAGACGAATCAAAATGTTATTTCCACATGATGAACCCTTGTTGAGTTTAGTGTTTTGTTCATGCTTTAGTTATTCGCATCTTTTACCTCTGAGTTTATTTGCATTGATAAGTGCACCAAACACAAGCCTGAATTTGTCAATTATGACAAAATGTTGCGAACATCTCATTCTGAAAAAACTTTAAGCAGCTTTTAAAAGTTCAACAACATTTTCCTTCATCTAGGTAGCCTAGTTTTTAAAAAAAAAGAAAGAAAATCAAGTAGCCTACTAAATCAAACTAAGGATAGGTAAAGACTCATAATCATAAAAAATGTTTACACACGATGTATTCACAGTAGGCCTACAGTGCAGCATAAAAAATATGTAACATGAACACAGAGTAGAGAACTTGAAATCATGAATAGCTCATACAATTTGCTATTCCCGACTGACATCTCTCTTTAATTTTTCACAGTTAACCTGAATTTTGGACATGTCAAACACATTGTTAATCCCTGATGTGTTTGAGTTATCCGTGCCTGACTGTAGAATGAATCAAAAGTTAACTAACAACTAATAATCACTCAGCACTCTTTCAAAAACTCAAATATTTTCAACATTGCATTCTATC
>NW_004797660.1:319435-322018 GCF_000002075.1 Aplysia californica
CTATGGGTGAATTTGACTGGACAATGTTTCAAAATTAGGAAGGGAAGCAGTGATTATTTGATTATAGACGCTTCGCCTCTGCATAGGCCTGACCTATAAATTTGAAGTTGAAGCCTCAGAATGGAATTCAGTTGGAAACTAAAGCAGTATCAAGATGCCAAAATTTCTGTCAGAAAACCATGAAGGAGCTACAGTATTGGTCGACTACATGCTGGAGAGTCTGCTCTACATATGGCAACTGTTATAGGCGTGCATGTCTCCATCGTACACAGAATCAAGCCACCATAACAGCCATCAGATCTCCCCCGAGCGGAAGACCAAAGGCAACAACTGCAGCTCAGTATCTCTTCATGGTGCGCCAAATCCAATACCGGATGAACACCTTCCTGAAAAAGGGGAACATCATCGGATGAACGGGACAAGGGAGTAGTACCAGAACTGTACTGTATGACGGAGATTGCACTCCACATGCCTCTGGTACATGTACAGAGGTCTGAATAGCATCTGCATTTGTTGCGGACGCGATTTTTGGCATTTTTTGGTCCGCGATTGTGATTTTTGCATTTTTCAAAAAAACAAAAACAAAACCACTGCTAAGGAATAAAAATGTTTTTAAAAAAGAAAAGGAAAAAGAAAAGGAAAAGAAACCGAACCTCTTTACTTTTAGAAAGAAAGTTCATTTTCACTTCAGCTTCACTCTGTCTCTTCTTTCTCACTTGTTGACACCACGTTGATTTGAAATTATTGTTTACTTGAACAGTATACTATGAGTACATTACATACTATTTCTATTGCTGTTTCTCTTTTATTTTTCCTTCTGTTTTGTGTTTTAATTTTTTTTTAATTGTTATTTTTGTTCTGTGTTGTTTTACCATTTTTTGTTTTTATTATAGCAAAATGTCATTTAATTTGAGGTTGTTCCTACCTATATTATATATAATAGAAAATGTGTTATGTTAGAGTGCGTCTCCACTGAAACCGCACACTGACATTGTGTATGATTTCATAATTTAAATGTAATATCTTGTAGGCCTACTTTTTCTTGAATTGCACACGTTTAGGGTTTAAACGGCCAATTTTCGGATATGTGGACACACGCACTTATTAAAATTTGTTAATTTCAGTGGTTGAGTATGTGCTGTTCTAATTTTTTTTTATTCGGTTGTGAAACCTTTATTTTTCACGTTTTTACACTCTGTGTGGCTACAAATGATATTCTGGATTCTGCACATGAAATTGTGGTGCCTTAGATTAAGTTACCTTTATCAACAAATTGCTCTATAAGTCGTCAAAGTCAAAGAGAGATGAAAGCTTGAAAGTTAATGGCAACTTTTATGGCAATTTTTGCCATTTTTGTGG
This sequence comes from Aplysia californica, assembly GCF_000002075.1. Classification (NCBI taxonomy): domain Eukaryota; kingdom Metazoa; phylum Mollusca; class Gastropoda; order Aplysiida; family Aplysiidae; genus Aplysia; species Aplysia californica. The sequence goes on from NW_004797660.1 coordinate 320,795, forward strand.
CAACTTTTGGACAAAAAAATGGCAACAAACGCAGATGCTAGGTCGGCATCACAAACCAGTTCTGACCCCTCAGCACGGCCGTGACTGGCTTCGGTGGGCACGGACTCATGTGAACTGGAGGAAAAGACCATGGAGAAGGGTGCTGTTCATCAACAAGAGCAGATTCTGCGTTGATCTGGCATATGGGCGCAACTGTGAAAACTGTGTGTAGCGCACAGACCTGATGTGCTGATGCCGACTTCATGGAGAGACTCTCGGGGATGGACACGCATCATCATGGTTTGAGGAGTCATCACCCTCTAAAACCAAAGAATTGGACTAGCGTTCTTCCAGAACATGGGTCATGGACAAGGAAATTGGGTCACAACTCAGCACTACACCGTCCAAGTTCCTCAACAGTTTCATAAGTCATATGATGCCCTTTTCCCAGAAACACCCAAACATTTTGTTTCCAGTAATACCTCATATTGCCAGTGTAACACAGCAGTTCCTGGGGCAGAACAGCATCAATCTTTTGCCACATCTGGCTCGTTCACCTGACTTAAATCCCAATGAGCACTTTTGGGACACTACATGTGTATGCTGATGCAGCTCAACTAGCTACAGCCAAGACCACAGAGAGCTCCTCAATTACTCAAGTGGCCGCAGCCTTCAGCCAGGTGTGGGTACAGATCCCAGGTCAACAAATAAACACTTTCGTGAACTCTATGGGTAGAAGATGCAGACCAGAAATTATAAATTATAATAGCAGCCAATGGAGGTCACACAGTGCTGACTTTCTGTCCCACGGTCAAAGTCATAGAAATATCATTGTGATGCTAAAACCACACTATAATAACACTAACACCCACCTATTGACAACCTTGTGGTTGTGTAAATTAGACGAATCAAAATGTTAATTCCACATGATGAACTCTTGTTCAATGTTGAGTTTAGTGTTTTGTTCATGCTTTAGTTATTCGCATCTTTCACCTCTGAGTTTATTTGCATTGCTAAGTACACCAAACACAAGCCTGAATGTGAACATCTCATTCTGAAAAAACTTCATGCAGCTTAAAAGTTCAACAACATTATCCTTCATCTAGGGAGTTTTGTTTTTTTTTAAAGAAGAAAATCAAGTACTAAATCAAACAAAGGATAGGTAATGACTCATAACCACAAAAAATGTTTACACACGATGTATTCACAGTACAGTGCGGCAAAGATATATGTAACACGAACACA